>NC_012878.2:15641360-15716689 GCF_000003195.3 Sorghum bicolor | reverse complement strand
ACACCGCCAAGGCCGATAGGATATTTGACTTTCTACTTCAGGAAGGTCAAATCAAACTGTCACCTAACCATGTGATCCCGTCGGCAGAAGACTTGAAGAGGATGAGATATTGCAAGTGGCATAATGCAACTTCACATGACACCAACGAGTGCAAAGTATTCAGACAACAGCTGCAATCGGCTATAGAGTCGGGGAGAATCAAGTTTGACAGTTCTAAAGCCCAGAAGCCGATGAAGATAGACCAACATCCTTTCCCAACAAACATGTTGGACGCTAAGGGGAAGGCTAAGGTCTTAACGTCGGAGACAGCTGAGAAGAGTGCATCGGTAGATCCTCAGCATCAAGTTACTACCGCCGATGCAAGAAGTAAGGGCTTGGTCCAGGAAGGAGCTAGCTCAGGAAGACTTCCTCGGTCTGGTATTGTCATAACTCATAGAAGGCCTCGAGAGAGATGGCAACAACGGGAAGATCGATATCGGCGCCAGCAGGAAGATTATCAACGGGAAGAAGAAAGACGCCGACAGGAGTGGAATCGGCACAGGGATCATTGGAATTGCCCATTCTTCATCCATTGTTGGGAGGAAAATATCAAGCTTCCTACTGTCAGAGACTGCCCTGAATGCAACGGTTATGATCGGTACGATAGGAACGATCGGCGTTATCATGATGATGAACGGCGATTTAATGGGCCAATCAGAGGAAGGGCGTCAGTTCATGATCGGCTGGGGGGCAGGCTTAGTGTTCGCGATCGGCTCGGTGACCGTGTCCAGTATTTTCCCAGGAACCAGGAAGAGCTTGAGGAAATGGCTAATGCACGGGTTCCCGATGAGTTCATATTTTGCAGAGATGCTAATACACATCGTATGGAGTCAAGGGAGAACCGACGCCCGGCAGTAAGGCAAAGGCCACTTCCTCCATGGTGCCCTCAAGGACTAACCAAGACACAGAAAAGGAGGTTGCAACGAGAAAGGCAAGAGGAGTTAAATAAAGGAGAGAGTTCTGAAAGTCGGCAGTCTGCAGACACTAAGAAGGAAGGTCCATCGGCAAGCGTCAACATGGTATTCATGTTGCCGATGGAGTTTCTTGCACCAGCCAGTGACGATGAGTTGAGATTTTCTGATCAGATAGCTCAATTGGCTCTGGATCCGATGACGTCTATCTTTGAGAAACCTGCCGATAACGAGAGGCAGCATCTTAAAGCTTTGTTCCTCAAAGGAAGGGTTGATGGGCAGCCAATGACTAAGATCCTAGTTGATGGTGGGGCTGCTATTAATATTATGCCATATGCAGTATATCGGAAGCTTGGGAAAGGGGATCAAGATTTGACCAAGACCGATATGATGCTCAAAGACTTCGAGGGAAACGTGTCTCCGGTCAAGGGGGCGATATGTGCGGAGTTAACCATCGGCAGCAAAACCTTGCCGACAACCTTTTTCGTGATCAGCGGAAAAGGTGCCTACAATTTATTATTGGGGAGAGATTGGATTCATGCCAATTGTTGTGTCCCATCTACAATGCATCAGTGCTTGGTTCAGTGGGTAGGTGACAAGATTGAGATCGTCCCAGGGGATTCTTCTTATGTTATCGCATCGGCAGAAGCGGATACTTATGAAAAGACTAGGTGCATTTCAGGAGAAGTTTGGGAGAAAGATTTTCTCAAAGTTGCCGATTATGAGATTCCACCGATCCAAGCAGTCGGTTCTGACGACGGTTTTTAATGGATAGATTCGCCGATGATGGAAAATTAGGCCAGGGATTCACATCGGCCGATGATTTGGTAGAAGTAGATATAGGAAGTGGTGATAAGCCTAGGCCTACTTTTATTAGTGCTAAACTAGATCCTGAGTGTAAACGGCAATTAACTAGTTTGTTAAAGGAATATAAAGATTGCTTTGCTTGGGATTATACAGAGATGCCTGGTTTAGACCGATCAATTGTTGAACATCGGTTACCCATTAAGTCTGGATTTCGGCCACATCAGCAACCAGCCCGCCGATGTAATCCTAACATTCTACCTGACATTAAGGCCGAAATCACTAAACTTATTGAAGCTAAGTTTATTCGGCAGTGTCGGTATGCCGAATGGATTTCCAATGTCGTCCCGGTTTACAAAAAGAACGGGAAGCTTCGGGTGTGCATTGATTTCAGGAATCTCAATAAAGCTACGCCGATGGATGGATACCCAATGCCTGTCGCCGATCTACTGGTTGATGCTGCGGCTGGCCATCGGGTCATCAGCTTCATGGATGGTAATGCGGGTTACAATCAAATATTCATGGCAGAAGAGGATATTCCAAAAACCGCATTCAGGTGTCCTGGTCATGTTGGACTATTTGAATGGATAGTCATGACTTTTGGGTTAAGGAATGCCGGTGCTACTTATCAAAGGGCTATGAATTTTATATTTCATGAGTTCATCGGCAAGATCGTAGAAATTTATATTGATGATGTGGTGGTCAAGTCTGGAGATTTCTCAAAGCATCTTGCCGATTTACGAAGAGTGTTGGAGTGCACAAGGAAGCATGGATTGAAGATGAATCCCAACAAGTGTGCATTTGGTGTATCGGCAGGGCAGTTTCTTGGTTTCATGGTACATCAGAGGGGTATTGAAATTAGTCGAAGATCTATTGATGCCATCAATAAAATAGTGGCCCCTACCAATAAAACCGAGCTCCAATCTTTGATCGGCAAAGTGAATTTTATCAGAAGATTTATATCGAATTTATCTGGGAGAATTCGTGCTTTCAGTCCTCTTCTAAAATTGAGAGCCGATCAGGAGTTTGTTTGGGGAGAAGAACAGCAGTTGGCTCTAGATGAAATCAAAAAGTATCTAGTAAATCCTCCAGTTTTAGTTCCACCTCAACAAGGGAAACCCTTCAAATTATACTTATCTACCGATGGATCGGTTATCGGCTCAGCTTTGGTTCAGGAGTTTGAAGGGAAAGAGAGAGTAATTTATTATTTGAGTAGGAGGTTGATTGATGCTGAAACCAGGTATTCGGCCATCGAGAAGCTGTGCTTATGCTTATATTTTTCATGTATCAAGCTAAGACATTACCTATTGTCGGCCGAATGTGCTGTTATTTGCAAAGATGACGTAGTCCGATACATGCTATCTATGCCAATTATGAGTGGAAGGATCGGTAAATGGATTTTAGCGCTGTCGGAATTCGATTTGCGTTACGAATCGGCTAAGGCGGTCAAAGGGCAGGTTATGGCCGATTTTGTGACTCAACATTGCGGCCTAGTGGAAACCTTGGAAATTGCACCCTGGACGCTCTTCTTTGATGGATCTACCTGTGATCGGGGAGCAGGAATCGGCATTGTGTTAGTTTCTCCTAAGGGGAGGAAGTATGAATTTTCCTTACCGATTGTTGCTACATCAACAAATAATCAGGCTGAGTATCAAGCTCTGATCAAGGGATTGGAGTTGTTAAGAGAAGTTCGTGCTGATGCTGTTGAAGTATTCGGGGATTCCATGTTGGTTATAAATCAATTAGCCGGAAGCTATGAATGCCGAAGTGAAGTTCTCATAACCTATTTCGAGAAAAGTATGCAACTGTTAAAGGAATTCAAAAACTTCCGATTGGAGCATGTTCCCCGATTGCATAATGAGGACGCTAATCGGTTAGCCCAGCATGCCTCAGGATATCAGCCAATGATTAATGCAACATCGGCAGTCAGTGCCGGTGACTGGAGGAAAGAGATTGTCGACTATCTAGAAGATCCATCTAAGAAAGTTGGAAGACGGGTTCGATTTCAAGCGACCAAGTATGTGCTCCTTGAAAATGAATTGTATTATCGAACTATCGACGGAATTCTTCTCCGATGCTTGGGTGATGATGAAGCCAGAAGTTTAATGGGGGAAATCCATGAAGGAGTGTGTGGAGCGCATCAGTCAGCTTTCAAGATGAAGTGGATGATTCGAAGGAATGGATATTTTTGGCCAACCATACTTGAAGATTGTTTTAAATATTTTAAGGGATGTCAAGGTTGTCAAAAGTTCGGTAATATCCAGAGAGCACCTGCATCGGCCATGAATCCTATAATAAAACCTTGGCCGTTCCGGGGGTGGGCCATCGATCTGATCGGCCAGATTTATCCACCATCTAGCAAAGGGCATAAGTTCATTCTAGTTGCCACTGACTATTTCACTAAGTGGGTCGAAGCTATTCCCTTGAAGAAGGTCACATCGGCCAATATGATTGATTTTGTGAAGGAGCATATTATTTACCGATTTGGGATTCCCCAAACGATTACTACCGATCAGGGCACCATGTTCACGTCAGGGGAGTTCGATGAATTCGCAATCGGTATGGGAATTAAAGTGTTGAATTCCTCTCCTTACTATGCTCAAGCCAACGGACAGGCCGAAGCGTCTAACAAAGGAATTATCAAGCTTATTAAACGAAAGATTGAAGAAAATCCTAGGCGGTGGCATACATTGTTAAATGAAGCACTGTGGTCTTATCGGATGGCTTGCCATGGATCAACCAAGGTGTCACCCTATCAATTGGTGTATGGACATGATGCAGTATTGCCTTGGGAGATTAAGGCTGGATCTAGGCGATTATCTTTTCAAGATCAATTGGCTGCCGATGATTATGCCACTTTGATGACCGATGAGTTAGATGATTTAGCAGGACATCGGTTAAAGGCCTTAATGAGTATAGAAGAAAATAAGAAGAGAGTTGCTAGATGGTATGATAAAAAAGTAAAGGCTAAGGAGTTTGCCGATGGGGATTTGGTATGGAAGTTGATTTTGCCAGTCGGGACTAAAAGTTTGAAGTTTGGGAAGTGGTCTCCTAATTGGGAAGGTCCTTATCGGATAAGACATTCAGCTCCTGGTAATGCCTATATTCTAGAAACTCTCGAAGGAGTTGAATTTCCCAGAGCATTAAATGGCAAATATTTGAAGAAGTACTACCCCAGCATATGGATCGACGCATAAAAGTTTAAATGCCGATAACACTCCTATCGGCTGGATTTAAATGTTCGAGGGCAGACTTAATGTTTCAAAAGATGTCGATAACAGTCTTATCGGCTAGACTAAAAGCTGAAGGCGGAAAAACAAAGGTGTGTCGCCGATGAAAGCTTCAGATGCTCAGCAGCGCTTGGATTGCTGATATGGCGCGCAGACGAATCTGGTTGGCTGTCTCTATCTCTTTGATATCATCATCGGCAGAACCTTCGATCGGCTTCAGCTTCCTCTTCAGTTGCAGCGCTTTGCGACCATGGACGTTTCGTTCTTGTTCAAGATGCTTGATGGTCTCCGGCAGTTGACTCTCTTCTTGCTGGGCTTGGGACAGAGCGTCTTCTACTTGCTTGAGTTCAGCCAGTAGAGCTTCTCTTTTCGCCGATAGATCAGACACTTTTTGCTTCAGTGCATCACCTGAGGACTTTAAGGTGCCGATGTTCTTATGTTTCTCATCGGCTAAGAGTTTTTCTTTCATCATCTCCTCAGAAAGCTGGATTTGAGCAGCTCTATCGGTAAGGCGTCGAGTAGCTCTCTGGTACTGTAGCTGGCGGCTTTCTAGATGTGCAGCATGGAAGAGTGTTTCTTCAGCATCGGCAGGAATTTGGCCTCTAAGGGTCTTGAACAGGGCCTTGGCTGGGTCAGAATCGTTGACCAGTTGAGTTGTGTCTTGATGAAGTATGGCCGATAGCTCCTCCAGCTTAGCTCTGGTTTCTGCCGATACAATTCCAACTGCCCGAGAGGAGCTTGCTTCCTCGCCTTCTTCTTCGAAGATATCAATAGCAAAGGAGAACAAGCTGTTGGGAGAATCTTGTTCCTGAAAATAAAAATGAAGTAGGTCAATTTTATGGTCAAAGCTTCAGCAGATGATACTGATGGAAAAGTGGATGACTTACTTGCTTCAAGGCGATTTCTTGCCTTTGACTCAGAGAGGCCGATGGAGCTGCAGGTTGATCGGCAAATGTTGCCGATAGAGCGATATCGCCTGAAAGAAGACAGGAAAGATTATAAGAATAAATGAGAATAAGTTTATCGGTAGGAGTGTTGTTGAGATATGTTACCCGGAGGAGAAACAACAGTTGCCTGAATCGAGGAAACCGCCGATGATGTAACTGTACCTGCCGGGCCAGTTGTTTGTTCACCTACATCAGCTGATATACCTGCCGTTTGAGGTTCTTCCTACTGGGGTTCTTCCATCTGTGGTGCTTCCTGTGTTGGTTGTGGAGATAGTACTTGCTGTGCCTGGACGTCTGGAGAAGAAGGGGAAGATTCCACCGGGATTGGAAACACCGGAGGAGGAGGAGGAGTTGCCACTTTCTGGCGCTTTGTTCCAGCCTTAGCACCGTGGATGCCCTTCCTCTTTGGCTGGCTAGACTGGGGGGCATCGGCGCCTTGGCGTTTGACTTTTGCCGATGCACCAGTTTGCTGCAACAACAAAAAGGAGTTTATGAGTACAGATAGCCGATACAAAGATAAGTCAGCGTAAATGAAAAAAGGGTTTTAACAGATTGCCTTGAAAGCTTGTGCCAGAGTGGAAGCAGTTACCGGTGGTGATGTCTGAGTTTTCCTGGTGGTAACTTTCTTGAGGCGCGCACCCCGGTGCACGATGGAAGCCAGAGTGGGAGCATTATGGCCGATTGAGGAGATCGGGCCTGATGGGAATAAGTCGATCGGCTTGCCACTCCTACTAACTGATGGGGGGGTGTTGTCAATCTGCAAAAGGAATACAGGGGTAAGTTACCGATGGGAGTGATATTGGAAAATGAGACATCGGTTTAAAATACTTACAGTGTCATCAGGGACTTCATATTCGGGGTCGATCATGCTGCGGTATGAGAGGGCTGATCTGCAGAACAGATTCTCTTTCCATTCTGCCCACCATAGCTTGTATGCCTGAGTGATAAAGGCGGCTGGAACCCATTCTGACAGATCTACATCCGTATCGGCATTTGGTGGTAGCTGGGCTACTCGAGTCCACTCGAGGAGGTTGGCGATGGGCTCTCTGGGCTTTATTACATCAGCATAAGGAAGTGCAATCGGCAATTGGCCGAAAGCTAGCTGGCGAGCTAATACCGATGGATTATAAAATTCATAGGTTTGGGGAGAGGTTTTCGTGCTACCGAAGAAATTCACTGGTATGGCTCTGGGGGTCACGATTGCCATCATCACCTCATTGTCCCTGTCAAGAGCTTCATCAAATGGATTGAAGGTCAGAGGGAGCATGCTGTCTGGGTCGTCATAAGCCAGCCATGGTCGTTCATCTCTGGCCAGACCCTCATACAGCGTCTCGAAGAATCGGCCGATCTGATCCGGAGTGTTCCCTGAACCGGGTAAGACTATAACAGCTTCGCCAAAGTTCAGGGGGGCACGTGTTGCCGATTCCTCTTCACCCAACACATGATTCTCGGCTATATCTCTTGGGAAGTGCTGTGAGAACAAGTTGAGATCAAGGCGCTTGTGCAAGTGCAGATTGAGCCACATATTAATAAACCACCAAGGACCTCCCAAGTTGCCGATAGGTTGGCCGAGCAGGAGTTTCTGGACTACCTGATGAAGAAGGTGATAAACAGCGCCGAGCAAATAACGGCCGAGAGGAAATTGGCCGCCGCTAGCCAGTCTTTCTGCTGCCGATAGATAGACAGAAGTCGGTCCTGCCGATCGACCACAGAATACAAACTTGTCTAGCCACATGTTCAGAAAGGTGGTTTGCTCCTTTATGGTGACAGGTCCTCTCCCGCGGTACTTCTGGATGTACCCTGACCAACCGCCGATAGCGCGAGTCTCCACTTTGGCACTGGGGGCGGTATCAAAAAAATGGGTGCTATCGGCAGAAGATATATCTAACCCAGTAAGCATGGCTACATCGGCAAGGGTAGGAGAAGCAGGGCCATGGCCAAAAACAAAAGCGTTGAGAGTGTCTGACCAAAAGTAAGATGCAGCTATCAGCAATGACTCGTTCCTGTGCATATCGGCAATGGACAGCCTAATGCATTGAGCTAATTTCCTCTCACCCCATTGAACTTCATAAGAGTTGCTGACCCTCAAGAACCAGTCTTTCCACCCTACAGTAGGGCTGGGCCAAGAGCGAAAGGTGTCTTTCCATAGATCTAAAGTAAAGTTTTCAGCTCTAAAGGGGATCCTGTTGGTTTCTGCATTGATGAGGTCGGTTGGATCTGGATCCCCTAGAGGGCCGAGGCATTGAAGATGTGGTTGATCGGTAGGGATGACAATTTTGTTGGATAACTCCTAGTGTTTTGGGGAATAAAAATACAAAGAAAAAGGAAAAGGAAAATATTCGGTAAGAATGAATCGCAGATGAACAGGAATGCGAGAAAAAGGTACAGCAGATGAGATGGAAATCTGACCTCAGGGACGACGAAGCCAACGGCCATCTTGTCGTGAAGAGGACGCTGGAAGGCGCCGGAGTTAATGAAGAAGAATGCTTGTCGGAGATCTTGAGGATTGAGAATGGCGCCGCCGCTGGAAAAGTGAAGTTGGATGGCAGAATGATACAATGGGGGAGGAGTACCCAAGAAGGAACTATTTATAGGACAAGATGGACAAGGGCAAATCTGACTTATTTCTTTGCCGCATCCGAGAAGCCCGAGGGTACTCAAGTGGATGTGGTAACTGTTCGCACGATAATCCAGGGATTGTGCAGGTGATTTGACAGGAAGCGGTCATTATCTAAAGATATTTTACTGTGCGCGATCTCCTGGTCGGACCATCGGTGATATTCTATAACGGTCGTCCTGCCGATGGGCGGATGGAGGGGAGGTAACCGTTTTTGCAAATCTCCTGGGCAGAGCATCGGCAGATCTTTGTAACGGTATTGTTGCCGATGTACGACTAAGAGAGATGCCCGTTTAGGAAGTTGGGGATTTCGAGGGATCTGCGGAGGATTAGGATCAGAGTTGTCCAGATTGAGGTTGTCTGTTACCAGATTAGGAGCATTAATTGCGGAGAAGACATCATTGCTGCAGAGAATTTCGGAGCATTAATAGTTTTATACTCCGAAACTGGGGGGCATGTGTTGACACCATTTTTGGGCACGTGTCCAGGATGGCAGGATAGGGTGGCAGTACGATGCGGGTTGCTGATAAGGATGGTTGCCGATGAGGGAAAGGTTGAATGTGACTAAGTCCTCAGGCAGTAATATGGTGCCGATGACCAAGTAAAAAGGTCTGCCGATGACTATGGCAAGGAGATTGCCGATGATTCGAAGGAGGAGTCCGGAAGCTGCCAGTTGTCATGTGGAGGAGTTTCGGTTTGTCACGAAGGATGGTTTTATTATTTCCTTAGTTATTCGCATCGTTTTGTATACGGGTTCCGTGTAATTTGGAATTCGAATTCTAATCGTGTCTGGTCGTAGCTCTTTGAGCAGGGTATAAATATAAGCCCTAGGACCTTGTAATCAAGACATCTATCAATCAATCAAACACACGTTTTTACTCATATTCCAGCATTTACTTTTCGACGACTTCGTCATACGTTTTCTTTTTACTACGAGTTCTTAGGAATTCGTCGACTCAAGCTCGGCGTATCCTCAAGTTCCGCGTGAGTACCTCTTAGCCGTGACATCCGGGCGCATCGCTGTTGTCAGGACTAAAGTATTCAAGTTATCACCTTTGCCGATAGTAAGGTCAAATCGGCTGGCACGCCTTAACGTTTGGATCGGGTATTAGCCCTTTGTGTTTGCAGACTAGTTTTTGCATCAACACAAGGTCTTGTTTGAGAGAACATGATATGATGTGTAGGAGGGATGTTTTAGGGGTCATGGAATAGGTTATAAAGAAGCCATGGTTAGATACAACATGGTCAGTAGAGTTGATATATCATGGCTTCGGTATGATAGGTGGATAAGACAATATTTACATCATGAAGGAATGACATGTTCAGACAAAGTCGATGTGCTGCAGTGGATGCTAGATCAATGAGGGACACAACTGTAACAAGTGGTGCTCTGACTGAACATGTTGATGCAGTAGGCAGCGATGGATGTGATCATAAAAAGGAAGGGCCATGCTGAAACTTGGTGCAGTCATGTGCAACCAACTAACACACGGTCACGCCAGAGGGCTCAACGATCTAAAGAATGATTGAGTGGGAAACACAACAAAATGCTAGTGCACGTGTACATCAGACAGCAGGTATTATGATTAGCAATGGTATGACCAAAGCAGCTCCGATCGGTGATCTATTTTGTGGGCTTGTTGTGGACTGTATGGAGTATGTTGTGGCAAAAGAACAAGTTATTCTAAGTATTGGATGACCGAGAAACATGACTGCAAACTGACTTGCACTGCTGTCTGCTGGACAGCAGCGGTAGCAGTTACTGTGACCTCTATATCGCGGCAATCATCGTACCAATGGACAAACCAACTTGCAGAGGCATGTGCAAGTTTATGATACACAGGTGGGTAAAAGGATTTGACAAACGGAGTAGTGGATTTTTGGAAACGCACTCGCCAATCGGCTGCAGTGCGGCAGCAAAGCAGCAGGGACAGCGACCACTAAAAGAATGATATATCGTTCGTCTTTGATCCTATGGACACAAAACTTCTCAGGGATGTGTGCAAGAATATGAAACACATTTTGGCTGAAGGCCATGGTCACTGGAGGGATGGAACAATGGGAACGCATATGCGAATTAGCAGGAACTCTGCTGCGGGGCTGCAGGGACAGTGATCAAAAGATAGGATCATTTCTCTTGCATATTTGGTCCTATAGCCATGAAACTTTGCATAGGCATTTGCAAGAATAAGACGCACATGCTAAATGAAGGGTTTGATGATTTGACTAATGTACTATGGGAAACAACACTACCAAATAGAGGTGCAACGCTGCTGAAACAGCAGGGACAGCAAGCACTAAAAAGACGATGATATCTCTTTCATCTTGAAGTCCCTCGCTATGAAATTTTGCAGAGATGTGTGTAAATATATAAATGATGTTATAGTCAAAGGATTCATCATAGAGCTTGTTGGATCGATGGAGAACATGAAGGCTGACTGGGAATAGCACTGCTGTCCGAAAAGGACAGCAACACGATTGCCGGGAGAACTATGCAAAAATTCGATCAAAAATAAATATGAGTATATGGTTTGCTACAGGAACTATGAAAACATCATGGAGGATATTACAAGGTTCTTACATCAAGGAATTTTAACAACTAATGATGTGGTTGGCAGCAGCTGGCATCGAAGAGATGTAGTTGGTGATCAACAGAACAGTACCGAATGCACGTTGGGATCATCCATGCCTCATTACAGATCAAGGAGACATT
The DNA here is from genome assembly GCF_000003195.3 of Sorghum bicolor. Lineage (NCBI taxonomy): Eukaryota > Viridiplantae > Streptophyta > Magnoliopsida > Poales > Poaceae > Sorghum > Sorghum bicolor. The sequence continues at coordinate 15,705,428 of NC_012878.2, read as the reverse complement.
TGAGAGAGGCATGAACAACAAGACTAGAGAGGGAAATCAGAGGGATGACCTTACTGTTTGGCAAGGGCCAATGGTGTTGGAACCTATCTCCGGTGAGAAGCTGGGCAACGTCGCGGCGCCGGCAGGTGGTGACCGCGAACAATAGAACCCTAACCAACGTTAGAGAGAGAGAGCTCAGAGAGGACGATCAACACAGAGGGGTTTCACACTGCAACGCGCAGCTCTTATGGATGCATTGATCTCGTCTTATGGATACACGGGCTCACGCCCTCCACCCTGTAACGGTTCCATGACTGCATGGCTCACCGTTATTCTCGGCGTCCGTGTGACATGCATAGACCGCGGCCATGATGGGGCGACTCCTTCTTCTGTGGCTAGGACGCAATCGTGCACATCCGCGACACGTCCTAGTTCTACACTTACACAAACGTGATGGCTGTTACAAACAAACAACTAATGTCACGCCTAATGCATCTACTGAACTGTAAATATGAACTGAACAACTATGACAACGATTACTGAATGAGGCCTTTCAACAGATCACCCCCTTAATCTTGTCAGACTTTGACTATGCCCAACTGCCTCCTCATCTCTGCAAACCTGATCCTGCCCAGAGGTTTAGTCAGGATATCGGCCAGTTGATTATCAGTGCTCACATGTTCCAGCTCCACTCTTGTATCAATGTGCTTAGTCCTCTCATGATAGACTGGGTTTCTGCTCAGTTCTTCTGCAGATTTGCTGTCAATCAGCAACCTGAACCTCTTGACTTCAGTTTGATTTAGATCGGCTAGCAGTCTGCTCAACCAAACACCCTGACATGCACCAGTAGCAGCAGCAATATATTCAGACTCGCACGAGGACAGGGAAACCACCCTTTGTTTCTGTGAGCTCCAAGTAACAATATTGTCACCTAGGAAGAACACAACACCAGTAGTACTCTTCCTCTTTACTAAGTCTCCTGCATGGTCACTCTCAGTATAGCCAAGCAATTCTGAATTGTTTCCTTTGACAAACTTGCAGCCCAGCTCAGTGGTTCCTGCAACATATCTGATGATCCTTTTGATTGTTGCCCAGTGTTCAGAGTTTGGTGCCTCCATGAATCTACTCACCATCCCCACAGAGAAAGACAGATCAGGTCTTGAGTTTACCAGATATCTGAGACTGCCAACAATACTCATGTATCTAGTTGCATTCAATACTAGCTCTGGTTTGCCAGGTAACAGCTTGATGTGCTGTTCCATTAGAGTGTCAACAGGATTACAACCTTTCATTCCAGCCATCTCCACAATCTTCTGGGCATAAGCACTTTGACTGATTTTTATTTCTCCTGGCTTCTGTTTCACTTCCAGCCCCAAGTAGTAGCTGAGTAAGCCAAGATCACTCATGCTGAAGCTTTTCTACATCTGTTGCTTGAATGAGGCAATCAAGTTGCTATCGCGCCCACAGATGATCAGGTCATGTACATACACCCCAACAAGTAGTAGTGACCTTTCTGAACCCTTTATGTAAACAACATGTTCTTCTATACTTCTGGAGAAACCCAACTTGTGCAGTTCTTGATCAAGCCTAGCATTCCAAGCTCTGGGAGCTTGCTTAAGGCCATACAGAGCCTTTTTCAACTTCAGAACATTGCCATATGACTTTGGATTAGAATAGCCCGGTGGGTGCTGCACATACACTTCCTCCTCAAGCTCACCATTCAAGAAAGCAGATTTTACATCCATGTGGTGTACTTCGCATTCTCCTTGAGCTGCAAGAGCTAGTAGGAGTCTCACTGTTTCCAGTCTTGCTACAGGAGCAAACACCACATCATAGTCCACCCCCTGAATTTGTGCATATCCCTTAGCTACCAACCTTGCCTTGTGCTTCACAATGTTGCCAGCTGGATCTCTTTTCACTTTGAATACCCACTTCTGGCCTATAGCCTTGTGATCTGATGGCAAGTCACTTAACTCCCAAGTCTTATTCTGAATTGTTGACTGCATCTCTGCATCGAATGCCTCTCTCCAACATTTTTCTTCTAGAGCCTGCTCAATATTAGTTGGTTCATATGCTGCTAACATACACACCCCCCTGTACTCAAAATCAGTGATGACATCAGTGTGCTCAAACAGGTCTGTCAGTGTTCTGTACCTGACAGGACCTTCTTCAGAACTATCAGAGTTTGCAGAATTTTGAGCAGATGATGGTGTCTCCCCCCCTTGATTTTGAATTGGAGTTACCTGAGGTGTATTAGGTGACTGAGGTGATGATGCTACACCACCTTGATCTGCTGGGTCTTGCTGCATCACATTGTCTGCAGGTTGCTGCAAATCTTCAGTGTTCCCAGCTATTGTCGGATTTCCGTCAGTTAGTTCATATTCGACAGTGAAGCTATCTGACAGATGTGCTGCACTTCCATCTGCATTGGTCCAATTCCATGGCTCATTTTCACTGAATACCACATCCCTGCTTACCACTAGCCTTGCAGTAGAGGGGTCATAGAACCTATATCCCTTGGTTTCTGATTCATAGCCTATGAAGATCATTTTCCTTGATCTATCTGACAGTTTTGTCAGATTTGGACCCATCAGCTTCACACTGGCAGTACAGCCAAAAGTTCTCAAGTGTGCTACACTAGGTTTCCTTCCATGCCAGGCCTCAAATGGAGTTATGTCATCCAGGGCCTTGGTTGGAGCTCTGTTCAATACATAGACAGTAGTGCAAGCTTTTTCTCCCAAAAACTCAGATGGAACATGCATTGCCTTCATCATGCACCTAGCCATTGTTGGGTATTTTAACATCATTACCAAAAGTAGACTAAGTTCTCTAAATCTAGTAATGGTGCCAAAAATGCCAAACCTATCCCTCACACCACTTAAGCCAAGTTGTCATCCCCAGCATGATATAAGAGACGCGGTATTAAAATATGCAATTGCTCTTCTAAATGTATAATGAATGGGATCTGCAAGCGCACAATTAATACCGATGCAGCATTTTAACCGGGAAGTATTCAAGGTATCGTTATTTATATTTTTACCACTGGAAAGGGATTAGAAATCATCACTAATGATTACAGAATAGAATATGAGATTGAGCATCTATCATTGCATGTATAATTGAGAACATTATATCTAACTCTTCATACAGGGATAAGTGTCACATAAAAGATATATGAAGTAATAATAGTGACAAGGATAATTAATCTGATCTAGCCACATAATAAATATGATAAGCACCTCAATTAGATACTCTAGAAAGTCATTAGCATGGTATTAGAACGAACTACAAGAATATTCCCTAAGTTATTCTCAACTATATAGTCTAGCATTATCATAGTTAGTGCAAGCATACTTAGCAATCATTGTGAGATAAGACTACGCCCATGCATAGTGATATTAGCAAGGAATATGAGAAACATAGCAATCACTCCCCTATAATAATGTTGCTCTGCCAGCCCAATACACGAGAGGGGGACTATATAAGAATCAATGAAGCTGTCACTATCACGAACTACCCCACGATCTGGCATATTGGGTACAATCGCAGATAAATACGGTATAAGCACCACGCCTACACAATATCTACCATTTACCCATGGATCCGATGGATAAACGCTATACGATCCTAAGCATGTATATAGATCCAATCTAACTAAGCCAAGTACATAACTATGATAAACTAAGAACAATATAATCTTGAATATAAGCAAGTAGAGCAAAGTCATAAGCAATATATTGAAGTAGAACAAAGTCATATTCATAATATTGAAGAACAAAGATAATTAGAAAGCAATTAGAAGCACAATTAGAGAATTACCAAGAATCCTCCCGACAGATCCGGAAACCAATCGAAGATTGACTCCTTCTAGTTCTAATCCTATGTAGCTATGCTAATCTAGATATCTAATTGATGTGGTGGCTCTAATCTTGATCAGAGGCTTCTTCTCCCTTGATGGAACAATGAATTAGGGTTGAGAGGCTCTCTCCTCCAGGGGCCAGGGGGTCTGGTTTTATAGTCCCTCCAAGTGAATATGGGCCATTGGATCAAACCGACATAGATTGTATGATTTAGATTCATCCTTTAGGTCGGTGGAGATCTCCCGCAAAGCAGAGTCCTGATTGGACTTGGGGGTAGGGCGGGCGCCCAGTAGGACAGGGCGGGCGCCCTGTCTCTGGCCCCGTTTCGCCTCCGCTTCGGTCTCGTGGCTTCTGGAGTCTTCTAGATGTAAGATAATTGCGCAGCACGTTAATATCTTTACGTAATCCCGACATGTGGGTCTTTCTTCCATATTTAAGGACACATGCTCGTGGAATTCTGTCAGATAAAACCCTAAGTCTGGATGTTGATTTCATTTAGATCCTTTTCTTTATTTATTTGATAATTAAATTTGATACTTAAGGACCGTCAACAAACTCCCCCAAGCTTACCTCTTGCTCGTCCCTGGGCAAGGATAGACTCAGCTATGGATCATAAGTAGTTGCAATATCTTAAAAATTGACGGTACACATGCTTTTTAAACAAGATCTCGTCTCTGAGTTAGAGTAAACTGTCAAGACTTAAAACTTACTTACTTTACCTTCACCATGGGACTTGTAACCGTCACTTCTGTCTTGAGTAGTTAAAAGATAGAACAGTCTAGCCAAGTGCCATGTCTCTTATTCTTGATCAGCTATAGCTCTAGAGTTTTTGCAGATTTTCAAATAAAACTCAAAGATTCCTTGTATGATTCTCTCAGATCTCTCTTTTGTGGTATTTCTGGATCCTTACCAAGGCAGTGATGGTATATGCCTTCTCTCAATATATGTAGTATTTGTGGTATGAGGCATAGTGACATTGCCTTCTCTCTCACCCTACTCTAATAAGGCTTTAATATCTGGAGCTCATAGGTGGGAGATAAAGTATACATACTTACAAGACATTTATTGCATAGTCAAACCATGGATCCAAAGAAACATATCAATAAGCCAAATCAAGATGTGCATGTGTGGCGAATGAATGGTGTATGGTGATAACGGTGATAACAATGGTGGAAACAATGGTGGTGGATGTCTAATTCTACTTTGCTCTTTGAGGGGATACATACCTTCCTTGCTTTTGAAACTTTATGAGGAGAATGAGATGCTCATATTTTTCTTTTCTTTCGAGGTTCCGAGCACTTGCTCCTTTTTATTTCCTCGTATCTTTTTTCTTTTTCTCTCTTTTTTTTTAAAGCATTCATCTCTTGAGACAATATAGCAAGTGGTAGTAACAAGATAACTTGAGCATTTATTTCACAAGGGGAAAACAGAAATATTTTTGGTTATTCTCTCCCGGATTAGGAGTAGAATATTTTTGGTTGGTTCTGGAGATGGAATGGGTGGATATATGTGGATGGTACTTCCGGAGTAGAAGTAGCATATATGAGTGAACGTGCAAGTGAAATCTTGATTTAACCACATGACAAGTTCCTAAGGGTCTACACAGCTTGACCACACTCAATGCTCATAAGCAGTAAATAATAAATGTGTGGCTCAAAGTCTAGCAAGCATGTATATATGGCTGTGGTAGGAATTTAAACTCTCATCATATAGGAACTTATCATGCAACATTTTAAAGATTTTCAAAGATAAAATTCTCCAGAATTCTAGCATCTCTAGGAACAGATAAACAGCAGCTCAACCTTCCCATATCGTATCTGTTAACAACTTAGACTTCAGATCAAGTTTTCATCCCACAAGTTTAGGTCTAGGGCAAGCTTTAAATTATAACAGTTATATCTAAACTTGAGAGAGAACTTAAAATTTGCAAATTAGGCAGAGCAACTATTTATCATATCCATGCTTAAGTTTTATTTAGATACAGATTAGCATAGCCACTTTATTTATTAAACACACTAAGCAAAAGATATAAAATCTTTATTTGGTTTTCCATAGTTTATATGTATTTATATTCTAAAATAATATAAGTATAAAGATAGATAGAAATACTTATCGAGATAAATGGGGGTGCTCTCCCCCAAGCTGAATTTTGACGTAATTTCTCTTGATGTAGCTAGCAGATGACAGAGGTGTATTTGAAAGTCAGCAGCATTCTGACAGCGATTAGAATGTCCTCCGTCTGCTAGTCTTCTTGATTCTTAAATTCTGTGGAGCTCAAATAGACAACATAGCTTGTGGAACTGATTAAGTGTTAGCACAAATATCTAGCCTTTATCATGTTGAGACTCCTTAATAATTGTTACTCCCTGTTTTTATATTTTTGTTTTTATAAAGCAGAAAAAATATTTATTTTATTTTTATGCCACCACAGTGAATGTACTTATGGGTTTTATGCCACTCGTCTACTCACATGGGGCTTACAGTTTTTCATATTTTAATTTTCTTTTTAAGATAGTATGAATATGATTAACTCAGTAAACTATTTGAAATAATTAAAAGGGAAAAGATAACTACCAAGTTTACCTCTTGGCAAGGCGTTCGGTGTTTTTAAGTCCTCCGAACGAGACTCTCTATTTTCTTAATCGTCCTGAGGTTCGTTGGGTGGCGTAGTCGGTACTTCCGGCAGCGCCTCCTCTTCTTGTATAGTTATCTTCATTTTCCATACCTAACTCGGTGCTTCAATCTCCTCTGGATAATTCTGTTTAAACTCAACGTCTTCTGACCTTACAACTTCTCCTTCATAGTCTGCCCATCCGTCCTTGATGATCTGCCTCCTCTGGTTGCGGTTGCGTCGCTTTCTTACCTGCTTAGATTCTTCAACGATATAGTTAGGGTCAGTAAAATAACGGCGTACCTTCTTTGAGGGGAAGTGCATATGGACTTCTCCGGTTCCAATGTAGATAATTGCTTTAACGGTGCTGAGGAACGGTCTTCCAAGGATGATGGGTGGATCATACTCATCTTCTCCCATGTCAATAACTTGAAAGTCTGTGTAGACAAAGTGATCGTCTATTTTGACTGGGACATCAGATACTATTCCTTTAACTTCTTGAAATATCTGATCTGCCATCTGGAGTTGAATGTATGTTGGTCTTAGTGGCATGGTTCCAAACAAGAGCCGATAGGTGACTGCGGCCATTATGTTGACGCCCGATCCGGTGTCGCAAATCGTCTTGTAGAAGTTGTATCCATTTATGGAGCAGTAGATGCTTGGCATTCCTGGGTCGACCTTCTTGGTCAAAAACGGTGACTTTAGTTGATGATCTTGGCCTCCATGAACTACAGTGACCATCTTAGCTGACTCGGTCCACACTTGCTCGTTCCTGTTCCTCCTGTTGGTCCTTTTCCTTGACTCACGTCTGGATTGATCTTGAATTTGTGTAGTCTTGTTCTTGAAGAAAAATGTCTCCTTCTTCCTTTTGACGTAGAAACTGATCTTAGCAGCACTAGCGTAGATGATAGCTCCCGTGGTGTTCAAGAATGGCCTCCCTAGGATGATAGGTGCTCTCTCATCATTCCCGGTCTCTACCACTACGAAGTCTGCTGGGGCATACAAGGTACCAACTCGGACACAAAGGTTCTTTACTATTCCTTTTGGAAAAGTTATCGTCTGATCTGCACACTGCAAACACATGGTTGTTTCTAATAAAGGATATGTAAAGAATTTCTCATAGAGTACCCTGGGTATAATGTTGACACTGGAGCCAAAGTCACAGAGTGCTTCTGGAACGTCCACCATGCCGATGGAGATCGGGATGACGGGGCGTCCTGGATCGCCTCTCTTGACCGGCAGAAGGTCAGTAGTAAATTCAGTGACGGGGTTACTCCAATTACCTGCATCAAACATGTCTACAAGATTTGCAGATTCTAATCCTTCCGGTTGTGATGGTATACCGGGGTTAGTAGTAGGAACAGCAGTAGCTATTTGATTTAACTGAGATTCAATCATTTTATTAAAGCTAATTTGATTCTTGATGGCAGTAGAAAAATTATCCATTCTATTATTTATATTTTCTAGCATTTTATCATTAGATGCCAATTTCTTAGATAGATTATCCATTAGCTTGCCTTGATTAGACACTAACTCTCTCAAAGGTAGAAAATTATTATTATTGTTGTAAGAATTGTTACCTTGATAATTACCTGAGTAGTTAGGCCTCTGTTGATTCCAACCTTGATTTTGTTGAGGATGGTTGTAGTAGTTGTTGTTGTTGTTGATGTAGTTCACATCCTCAAGCATCTCAGGGTAGTGGTTGCCTGAGTGTCCAGTGTCTCCACACTCCTCACAAGTCATGTGAGAGTCGTAGATGTGCATAACTTCTTTCTTATCTCCAGCTCTATCATCGAGCTTCTTCATGAGCAGGTCTAGCTTTGTAGATAGCATGTCTACCTCCTTCAGCTGATGTATACCTCCACCTCTCTTGCGTGTCTGGGTCCTCTCTTCATTCCAGCTTTGGTTGGACGCCATCTTCTCCACAAGAGCTGTGGCTTGTGGTATAGTAAGTGATAAGAATGCTCCTCCAGCTGCAGCATCCATGGTCTCTCGGACACTGTTGCTGAGCCCATGATAGAATGTCTGCATCAATAGCCAACTCTCCATTCCATGATGGGGACATTCTAGGATGTAGTCTTGAAAGCGCTCCCATGCTTCTGGAATAGATTCATCATTTTGTTGCTGAAAACTTGTAATCTTCCCACGGAGAGCATTGGTCTTGCCCATGGGAAAGAACTTAGCCAGGAAGTTTGTTGAGCAGAGTGCCCACGTAGTATTCTTCTCCTTGGTAGCGTAGAACCACTGCTTCGCTCTTCCTAACAGTGAGAATGGGAAGAGGCGAAGTAGTATAGCGTCTTTGGAAACTCCTGCTATGGTGAATGTGTTGCAAATCTCCAGGAAGTGTTGTAAATGAGCACTAGCATCTTCGTGTGCCTTCCCACAGAACTGGTTGGATTGCACCATGTTGATAAGTCCAGGCTTGAGCTCAAAGTTGCCGTCGATCTCTGCAGCAGGTCCAGTGCGGATGTTGTCCGTAGTGGGAGCTGAGAACTCGCGGATTGATTTGTTCGCCATGGCTTCGAACTCTGAAGACAACTTCCGGTGATCTTCTTGATTGGATGAAGCTTCTTCGTGAAGTGTTGATGATCTCTTGAGCTTGGCTCTCGTCTTCTTGAATAATGCTTCAGGATTGTCAACAAAATTTCCTGGAAGATGTCTTATATTCATACAATCCCCTGCATAAGATGAAATAGAAAAATATCGGGGTAAAACTGTATGAGAGAATAGATAAGCTCAATCATATTAGTGATGCAAATGATAACTCAAAATCTTTTATTCCATTCCTGATTGGTAATCAACCTTCCCCGGCAACGGCGCCAAAAATGCTTGTTGGGTATTCTTAACATCATTACCAAAAGTAGACTAAGTTCTCTAAATCTAGTAACGGTGCCAAAAATGCCAAACCTATCCCTCACACCACTTAAGCCAAGTTGTCATCCCCAGCATGATATAAGAGACGCGGTATTGAAATATGCAATTGCTCTTCTAAATGAATAATGAATGGGATCTGCAAGCGCACAGATTAATACCGATGCAGCATTTTAACCGGGAAGTATTGCAGGTATCGTTATTTATATTTTTACCACTGGGAAGAGATTAGAAATCATCACTAATGATTACAGAATAGAATATGAGATTGAGCATCTATCATTGCATGTATAATTGAGAACATTATATCTAACTCTTCATACAGGGATAAGTGTCACATAAAAGATATATGAAGTAATAATAGTGACAAGGATAATTAATCTGATCTAGCCACATCATAAATATGATAAGCACCTCAATTAGATACTCTAGAAAGTCATTAGCATGGTATTAGAACGAACTACAAGAATATTCCCTAAGTTATTCTCAACTATATAGTCTAGCATTATCATAGTTAGTGCAAGCATACTTAGCAATCATTGTGAGATAAGACTACGCCCCTGCATAGTGATATTAGCAAGGAATATGAGAAACATAGCAATCACTCCCCTGTAATAATGTTGCTCTGCCAGCCCAATACACGAGAGGGGGACTATATAAGAATCAATGAAGCTGTCACTATTACGAACTACCCCACGATCTGGCATATTGGGTACAATCGCAGATAAATACGGTATAAGCACCACGCCTACACAAATCTACCATTTACCCATGGATCCGATGGATAAACGCTATACGATCCTAAGCATGTATATAGATCCAATCTAACTAAGCCAAGTACATAACTATGATAAACTAAGAACAATATAATCTTGAATATAAGCAAGTAGAGCAAAGTCATAAGCAATATATTGAAGTAGAACAAAGTCATATTCATAATATTGAAGAACAAAGATAATTAGAAAGCAATTAGAAGCACAATTAGAGAATTACCAAGAATCCTCCTGACAGATCCGGAAACCAATCGAAGATTGACTCCTTCTAGTTCTAATCCTATGTAGCTATGCTAATCTAGATATCTAATTGATGTGGTGGCTCTAATCTTGATCAGAGGCTTCTTCTCCCTTGATGGAACAATGAATTAGGGTTGAGAGGCTCTCTCCTCCAGGGGCCAGGGGGTCTGGTTTTATAGTCCCTCCAAGTGACTATGGGCCATTGGATCAAACCGACATAGATTGTATGGTTTAGATTCATCCTTTAGGTCGGTGGAGATCTCCCGCAAAGCAGAGTCCGGATTGGACTTGGGGGCTGGGCGGGCGCCCAGTAGGACAGGGCGGGCGCCCTGTCTCTGGCCCCGTTTCGCCTCCGCTTCGGTCTCGTGGCTTCTGGAGTCTTCTAGATGTAAGATAATTGTGCAGCACGTTAATATCTTTACGTAATCCCGACATGTGGGCCTTTCTTCCATATTTCCTGATAACCCCCTGCAGAAATAGACAAACACCAAAACTCGTGGAATTCTGTCAGATAAAACCCTAAGTCTGGATGTTGATTTCATTTGGATCCTTTTCTTTATTTATTTGATAATTAAATTTGATACTTAAGGACCGTCAACAGCCATTTCAACCACTGTTTGATTCCTTCTTCCTACCACCCCATTCTGTTGGGGAGAGTAAGGAGTAGTGGTGTAATGTTTGATTACACCCTCATTGCAGAAAACTTTGAACAAATTAGAAGTGAACTCACCACCTCTATCTGTTCTCATAGCTTTCAACTTGCCACCAGTTTCAGTTTCTGCTCTAGCTTTAATTTTCTTGAAACATTCTAGAGCCGTATCTTTTATGCTGAGCATTTCCACCCACATGTACCTGCTGTAGTCATCTACCACCAACAAAAAATAGGATGCACCCTGTTGACACCGTTTTTGGACACTTATCTTTGGACGCGTATTTGGAGTTAATGAGGTATAGATCGGCAGGCAGAAAAGTGGTGACTAGTCTACAGAAGAGTTGCCGACGAGGGTTGGTGCCGATGAGAGAAGAGTTGCCGACGAGGGTTGGTGCCGATGAGAAAACGACAGGATATGGCCAAGTCTAGAAGTGGTGATGGATTCGTGCCGATGACTGGTGCTGATGGCTGCCGATGGCCATGGGAAGTGGTTTGCCGGTGGTCATGGACAAAGGCGCAGGAGTTGTTGATCGACTCACGGTGCTGTACCGATCGGTTGTGGAAGATGATTTAATACTTTCCATAGTTATTTGAGTTTGCTTTGTATACAGATTCCGTTTAATTTGGAATTCGAGTCCTAGTCGTGTCTGGTTGTAACCCTTTTGGGTAGGGTATAAATATAAGACCCTGTAGCGATGTAAGAACAACACAATCAATCAAATACAAGTCTTTACATCTAGCATCTACTTTTTCAACGACTTCGTCAACTCGCATATTTTCTTTTTACCTACGAGAACTTAGGAATTCATCGAGTCAATCTCGACGAGTTCTCAAGTTCTGCGTGAATACCTCTTGGCCGTGATATCCGGGCGCATCGCTGTTGTCGGGACCAAAGTGTTCAAGTTGTCACCTTTGTCGATTGTAAGGTCAAATGGGCTGGCACGCCTTAACGTGGAATCGGGTATTAGCCCTTTGTGTTTGCAGATCAACTTTTGCACCAACACATCTTTTGTCACGCCCGGTGGGACAAAGATTCAACATCAAGACCAACATGTCGAACACCGATTTCGACTTGGAGAACGTGATCCCCGTAACGGAAGCCAATCTCAGAGATGAACAGAAGCAAGCTATGGCAAAAGCTATGGAGGACTACAAGCAGCTATGCTTGAAATCCTTCAGTATCAATAGGAGTGGCGAGGTGATCCAAAAGGAAGCATTGCCGATGCCTCGGAAAATTACTTTTGAAGCCAATCCTGGTAAACTGCAAGATATGGTTGATAGTGTTGTCAATCGTGCTCTGATCAATCAATCTGGTGTACTATCCAATACAGTTTTCAATGCTGTGGCTAGAACTTTCAAAGAAGGATAAGTGCCACCATCTTATGTGGGTCCTGCCTATCATCAGCTAGGGTCATCATCGGTTACGGCTTCATCGGCTACTACGGTCGTTGCGGGTACTGAAGTTACTTCTCCTCCAAGCACATTAGGGATAACTTATGCGCAATCTACACCGATGACGACCAATCCATCAACATCAGAGGGACAAGTTAAACTTGCTATAGATTTATTGGCATCGGCAATGTCAGGGTCTGTTCCTCCTAATTGGTGGGGATATGGTATACCCTCAGAGTTTATGGCAAATAGCTCTAGGACGTCTCAAGCGGCTAACATGGCAGGCAAGGCTCCTATGGCATCGGCACCCTCAGGATCGCCAATGACTCAGTATCCCCAGTATTCTACAACTACTACTGCAAGACCTTTTACTGGGAATTCTCAAATGCCAATGTTCCAGATGCCTAACGCATCGGCAGATCCGATGCCGACGCAACAAAGGTTTACAACACAGCCAAGGTATGTCAATTCAATGATGATGCCCAATTATCAGTCATCGGCAGGGCCTACACCAATGAATGTCAATAATGGATGGACAGGGCAGTTTGTCTTTCCACAAATACCTTAGCAGAATCATCAGGCTATGGGATTTCAACAGGGACTAGTGCAACCTGGATTTCAGAATCAGGGGTTGATCAACCAGCCGATGAATCTTGGTCAGCAAGTTGGAGGTCAACAGGCAATGGCTAATCCAATGTTCCCTGGAGACTGTGCACCGCAGAGACACGTGGAAGCTTATCAGCAGGTGCTAGATCCACAGCCAGCTCATCGGCAAGATGTCGATGCGTATTGGGCCGATAAGATAGCGGAAGTAATGAGAGATCAATTTGGAATAAAACCCAAAGTCAATACTTACTCTTATCGGACACCATATCCTCCTGCGTACGACTTAATCCCACTTCCAAATCGGTACAAGGTGCCGGATTTTACCAAGTTCTCTGGGCAGGATGACACGTCAACTATGGAGCATGTTAACAGGTTCATCATCCAGTGTGGGGAAGCTGCTAACAGAGATGAGTTAAGGGTTCGCTTATTCTCATCATCTTTGTCTGGATCGGCCTTTACTTGGTTTATTTCATTACCTCCAAACTCAGTGATCACATTGGCCGATCTAGAAAAACAGTTCCATAAATACTTCTTTTCTGGAGTACATGAGAAGAAGATCACCGATTTAGTGAGGCTAAAGCAGCGCAATGACGAATCGGTTGAAAGTTTTGTGCAAAGGTTGCGAGAGGTTAGCCGATTTAGTACATGAGAAGAAGATCACCGATTCTAGATGATCAGCAGCTAGCCGATTTGGCTTTCCAGGGATTGTTATCACATATCAGAGATAAGTATGCTTCTCAAGAGTTTGAAAGTCTGAGCCATTTAGTGCAGAGGATTTTGGACCAAGATATCAAAGCTTTTGAACCTAAGAGGGCATGGAACAAAAAGGTGTCATTTGTCGATGAGGCAACAAGCTCAGACTCTGATGAAGAACCCGTCATCGGCTTGGCAGAGTGGGTGAAGAATAAGAAGCCAATGTCTTGCCCTTTTGGGCATAAAAAACTAGAGAAGTTTGCATTTGATATTACCAAAGCCGATAGGATATTTGACATTCTGCTTCAGGAGGGGCAAGTTAAGTTATCACCCAATCATGTGATTCCATCGGCAGAAGAGTTAAAGAAGATTAAGTACTGCAAGTGGCATAATGCAACATCCCACAGTACAAATGAGTGCAAAGTTTTCAGGCAACAGCTGCAATCGGCTATAGAGTCTGGGAGAATTATGTTCGATAGTTCTAAAGCTCAAAAGCCGATTAAGATTGATCAACATCCTTTCCCTACAAATCTGTTGGATGCCAAGGGAAAGACTAAAGTCTTGACATCAGAGGCAGCTGAAAGAAGCGCATCGGTGGATCCTCAACACCAGATTACAGCCGATGATGCTAAAGGCAAAGGTTTGATCTAGGAAGGAACCAGCTCAGGAAGGCCTTCCCAATCTGGCATTGTGATTACTCATAGAAGGCAACGGGAGACCTGGCAGCAACGTGAAGATCGGTATCGACGCCAACAGGAGGATCATCATCAGGAGGAAGAAAGACGCCTACATGAGTGGAATCGGCATAAGGATCACTGGAAGTGCCCGTTTTTTATCCACTGTTGGGAGGAAAACATCAAGCTACCAACTGTTAGAGACTGCCCTGAATGCAATGGCTATAATCGGTATGATAGACCAAATCGGCAGTATGAGAATGATGATCGGCGTTTTGATGGGCCGATTAGAGGAAGAGCCTCAGTTCATGATCGGCTGGGGGGCAGACTCAGTGTGCATGATAGACTTGGTGAGCGTGTCGGGTATTTTCCCAGAAACCAAGAGGAGCTTGAGGAGATGGCGGATGCGCGAGTTCCCGATGAGTTCATATTTTGCAGAGATGCTAATACTTATCGGGTGGAATCAATGGAAAATCGTCACCAGTCGGTTAGACAACCACAACTTCCTCCATGGTGTCCAGAGGGATTAACTAGGACACAGAAAAGAAGGCTGCAGCGGGAGCAATGAGAAGAGTTGAGTAGAGGAGAGAATTCTGCTAAGTCTGGCGATCAGCAGCAGCCGGATCCTAAAGGAAAAGGGCCATCGGCAGATGTTAATATGGTGTTTATGTTGCCGATGGAGTTCCTTGCGCCTTTCAGTGATGATGAGGAGGCGGATTTTCCCAATCAGATAGCTCAGTTGGCTCTAGATCCGATGACGGCTATCTTTGAAAAGCCTGCTAATAATGAAAGGCAACATCTTAAAGCTTTGTTTGTCAAAGGCAGGGTTGATGGGCAGCCCATGACCAAGATACTTGTTGATGGTGGGGCTGCTATCAATATTATGCCGTATGCAGTCTATCGGAAGCTTGGGAAAGGAGATCAAGACTTGACCACGACCGATATGATGCTGAAGGACTTTGAAGGAAATGTGTCCCCAGTCAAGGGAGCCATATGCGTTGAGTTGACCATCGGCAGCAAAACCATGCCGACAACCTTCTTTGTCATCAGTGAAAAGGGTGCTTATAATTTGCTGTTGGGGAGAGATTGGATTCATGCCAATTGTTGTATCCCATCTACAATGCACCAATGCTTGGTTCAGTGGGTAGGCGACAAGACTGAAATTGTCCCAGGAGATTCTTCATATGTCATTGCATCGGCAGAGGCACATACTTATGAAAGGACTAGATGCATCTCAGGGGAGATTTGGGAAAAGGATTTTTTCAAGGTTGCCGATTATGAGATTCCACCAATCCAAGCAGTCGGTTCTGATGAGGAGTTCTAATGGATAGGTTCATCGATGATGGAAAATTAGGCCAGGGGTTTATATCGGCCGATGATTTAGTAGAAATAGATATAGGTAATGGTGATAGGCCAAGACCTACTTTTATTAGTGCTAAGTTAGATTCTGAGTGTAAGCAGCAATTAGCTGGTTTGTTAAAGGAGTATAGAGATTTCTTTGCTTGGGATTATACCGAGATGCCTGGTTTAGACCGATCTATTGTTGAACATCGGTTACCTATCAAATATAGATTTCAGCCACATCAGCAGCCAGCTCGACGATGTAATCCTAATATTCTTCCTGATATGAAGGCCGAAATAACTAAAGTTATCGAAGCTAAATTTATTCGGCAATATCGGTATGCCGAGTGGATTTTCAATGTTGTTCCAGTTTACAAGAAGAATGGGAAGCTTCGTTTGCATTGATTTCAGGAATCTTAATAAGGCTACACTGATGGATGGTTATCCAATGCCAGTTGCTGATTTGCTAGTTGATGCTGCAGCTGGACATCGGATTATTAGCTTTATGGATGGCAACGCAGGATATAATCAAATATTCATGGCCGAAGAAGAAATTCCAAAGACCGCATTTAGATGTCCTGGTCATGTTGGGTTGTTTGAATGTATAGTCATGACCTTTCGCTTGAAAAATGCTGGTGCTACCTATCAGAGGGCTATGAATTTTATCTTTCATGAGTTCATCGACAAGCTGGTGGAAATTTACATTGATGATGTGGTGGTGAAGTCTTGGGATTTCACAAAGCATCTTGCCGATCTACGAAAGTTGTTTGAGTGCACAAGGAAACATGGTTTGAAGATGAATCCTAATAAGTGTGCATTTGGTTTATCGGCAGGGCAATTTCTTGGTTTCATGGTGCATCAGAGTGGGATTGAAATTAGTAGGAGGTCTATTGATGCTATCAACAAAATAGTCACTCCCACCAACAATACTGAACTCCAATCTCTGATCGGTAAGATAAATTTATCAGACGATTTATATCTAACTTGTCTGGTAAGATTCGTGCTTTTAGCCCTTTACTTAAGTTGAAAGCCGATCAAGAGTTTGTATGGGGTAAAGAGCAACAGTCAGCACTAGATGAAATCAAGAATTATTTGACAAATCCTCCAGTTCTGATTCCAGCTCAGCAAGAAAAGCCTTTCAAATTGTATTTGTCTACCGATGGAATGGTCATTGGTTCAGCTCTAGTTCAGGAATTTGAAGGGAAGGAACGTGTGATTTATTATTTGAGTAGAAGAGTGATTGATGCTGAGACAAGGTATTCAGCAATTGAAAAATTATGTTTATGCTTATACTTTTCATGTGTCAAATTAAGGCACTATCTGCTATCGGCCGAATGCACTGTTATATGCAAAGATGATGTAGTCCGGTATATGCTATCTATGCCGATTATGAGTGGCAGAATCGACAAATGGATTTTGGCACTGTCAAAATTTGATATGCGTTATGAATCAGCTAAGGCAGTTAAGGGGCAGATTATGGCCGATTTTGTGACTCAGCATTGCGGTATAGTAGGAGCTTTGGAGATCGATCCTTGGACGCTCTTCTTTGATGGATCCACGTGTGACCGGGGGGCAGGAATCGATGTAGTACTAATTTCTCCTCGAGGAAAGAAGTATGAGTTCTCTTTGCCAATTGTTGCCACGTCAACGAATAATCAGGCTGAATACCAAGCTCTGATCAAAGGGTTGGAATTACTAAAGGAGGTTCATGCAGATGCTGTTGAGATCTTCGGCGATTCTATGCTTGTCATAAATCAATTGGCTGGAACTTATGAATACCGAAGTGAAGTTTTGGTAACTTATTATGAGAAGAGCATACAACTGTTAAGGGAATTCAAGGATTTCCGATTGGAGCATGTTCCTCGAGTACATAATGAAGAGGCTAATCGGTTGGCTCAGCATGCCTCAGGATATCAACCTATCTTAAATGTGTTATTGGCGATCAGTGCCGATGATTGGAGAAAGGAAATCATTGATTACTTAAAAGATCCATCTAAAAAGGTCGAGAGGCGTGTTAGGTTTCAGGCTACCAAGTATGTGCTCCTTGGAGAAGAATTGTATTATCGAACGATAGATGGAGTTTTGCTCAAATGCTTGGGTAATGATGAAGCTAAAAGCTTAATGGGTGAAATCCATGAAGGAGTTTATGGAGCACATCAGTCGGCTTTTAAAATGAAATGGATGATTAGGAGAAATGGATATTATTGGCTGACTATACTTGAGGATTGCTTTAAATATTTCAAAGGGTGTCAAGGATGTCAGAGGTTTGGTAATATTCAAAGGGCACCCGCATCGGCCATGAATTCTATTGTTAATCCTTGGCCGTTCCGGGGGTGGGCTATTGATCTAATCGGCCAAATCTATCCACCATCAAGCAAGGGGTATAAGTTTATCTTAGTTGCCACTGACTATTTTACTAAGTGGGTTGAAGCTATTCCTTTAAAGAAAGTAACATCGGCTAGCATGATTGATTTTGTGAAAGAGCACATTATCTACCGATTTGGTATTCCTCAAACGATTACTACCGATCAGGGTACTATGTTCACATCGGGAGAGTTTGATGAATTTGCAATCGGTATGGGGATTAAAGTGTTGAATTCTTCTCCTTATTATGCTCAAGCCAATGGGCAGGCCGAAGCATCTAACAAATAAAGGAATTATTGAGCTCATCAAACGAAAGATTGAAGAAAATCCTAGGAGGTGGCATACATTGTTGAATGAAGCTTTGTGGTCATATCGGATGGCATGTCATGGGTCGACCAAAGTTTCACCTTATCAGTTAGTGTATGGACACGATGCAGTGTTACCATGGGAAATTAAGACTGGATCTAGGCGGGTCACTTTTCAAGATCAATTAGCTGCCGATGACTATGCTACTTTGTTGAAAGATGAGTTGGATGATTTGGCAGAGCATCGGCTGAGAGCTTTGATAAGTATAGAAGAAAATAAAAAGAGAGTTGCTAGGTGGTATGATAAAAAAGTAAAAGCTAAGGAGTTTGCCGATGGAGATTTGGTATGGAAATTGATTTTACCAATTGGGACTAAAAGTTCAAAGTTTGGCAAATGGTCTCCTAATTGGGAGGGTCCTTATCGGATAAATCGGTTTGCTCCTGGTAATGCTTATATTTTAGAGACTCTCGAAGGAGTTGAATTTCCCAGAGCATTGAATGGAAAATATTTAAAGAGGTATTACCCAAGCATTTGGGTTGATGCATAAAATTTTAAGTGCCGATAACACTCCTACCGGCTGGATAAAATGTATCTGGGGCTGTGCATAATGTTTTTAAAGTGCCGATAACAGTCCTATCGGCTAGACCAGAGTGATTAAAAGTTTTCTAAAAAGCAGAACGAAACAAGTTGCTGATGAATAGCTCACAAGTTCAGCAGAGCCTGAATAGTGGATATGGCCCGCAGACGGATCTGGTCGGCTTCTTCTATCTCTCGGATGTCTTCATCGGTAGAACCCTCCACTCGCCTCAACTTCTTTTTCATCTGCAGTGCCTTACGAGCTTGGATATTTCGTTCTTGCTGCAGAGTCTTGAGCATCTCAGGCAGTTGGCTTTCTTCTTGTTGAGCTTGGGTTAGGGCTTCTTCCACTTGTTTGAGCTCAGCCAGCAAAGCCTCCCTTTTTGCCGATAGGGTGGAGATCTTTTGCTTCAATTCGTCTCCTGAGGACTGCAGGTTGCCGATGCTTTTATGCTTCTCATCGGCAAGGCGTTTCACTTGCATTACTTCCTCTGAGAGTTGGGCATGGGTGGCTCTATCGGCAAGACGCTGGGTAGCCCTTTGGTAATGGAGCTGACGGCTTTTCAAGTGTGCAGCTTGGAAAAGAATCTCTTCGGCATCGGCTGGAATTTGGCCACGAAGAGCCTCGAACAGAGCTTTGGCTGGATCGGAATTGTCAACCAATTGAGCAGTGTCTTGGTGTAACAAGGCCAGTAAGTCCTCCAGTTTGGCTCTGATTTCTGCCGATGAGATCCCTATTGCTTGAGAGGAGCTTGCTTCCTCGCCCTCATCATCAGAAATCTCAATGGCGAAAGAAAATAAGCTATCTGGGGAGTCTTGTTCCTGAAAGAAAATAAGATAAGTTATTTGATGATCAGATATTAGTGATATAAAGAATGGAAATCAGATAACTTACTTGCTTCAAAGCTATTTCACGCCTCTGGTGATAATTTTATGGACGGTACTTTACCTTGAGGGGGCGCAGTACTTGTCTATTCTGAAGAGACTACCGATGATATGATTGGATCCGCTGGATCGACAGTCTGCTCAGGCACATCGGCTGGTTTTCATTGTGGCTAAGGTGCTGATTGAGGAGGGGATGGTGCTTGCTGCGTCTAGATTTCTGGTGAAGAGGGGGACGATTCCACATGAATCGGCGACACTGGACGAGGAGGAGAAGGCGGTGCTGTCTTCTGGAATTTTGGTTGCGACTTAGTTCTCTTAGGGCCTTTTCTCTTGACTTGACTGGACTGGGGGGCATCAGCACTTGTTTTGGTACCTCTGGTCTTTGCTGATTTGCCAGTTTGCTGTTACAATAAGCAAGATTTCATGAGTCCAAATATGAAAGAATGTTGATGAAAATCTTGTTAAAAGATAAAAGTTACCGATGAGGTTCCCATAGCAGCCGATGTGTCCTGAAAAGATTGTGTAAGTATAGAATGGAATCAGTATAAATTGAGGAAATCAAAGATTTACCTTGAAAGCTTGTGCCAAGGTAGCAGCGGCGACCGTTGGAGATGTCTTTGACCGCCTGGTGGTTATCTTCTTAAAACGCACATTCCGGTGCATTAGAGCTGCCAGGCTTGGTGCGTTGTTGCCGATCAGAGAAATTGGACCTGACGGGAGTAGTTCAATGGCTTTCCACTTCTGTTGACTGTTGGTGGTGGGTTGTCGACCTGCTTGAAAAAGAGAGAGTGAGTTACCGATAAGGGTAAAAATAATAAAAGAATTGAGGTATCGGTTGGAGAACTTACAGTATTTTCAGGGACCTTATACTTGGGGTCGATCATGCCGCGGTATGTTAGAGCCGATGTGCAGAACAGATGTTCCTTCCACTCTTCCCACCACTGCTTGTACATCTGAGTGGTGAAGAGGGCTAGGATCCATGCCGATAAATCAATATCTGACGTATCGGCATTCGGCTGAAGCTGAGCTATTCTTATCCACTCGAGTCCGCTGGTTATAGCCTCCCTTGGCTTCACTACATCGGCATAGCAGAGTCCAATCGGCAGTTGTCCAAAAGCCAGTTGACGAGCCAGTGCCGATGGGTTATAGAATTCATAGGTGGGGTTGGAAGTCTTCCTACTGCCAAAGAAATTCACTGGTATGGTTCTTGGAGTAATAATTGCCATCATCAGGTCATGGTCTTTATTGAGGGCATCATCAAAAGGGTGGAAAGTGAGCGGGAATCTAGTTTCTAGATCCTCATAAGGCATCCATGCCCGCTGATCTTTGGCCAGACCCTCATAGAGAGTTTGAAAGAATCGGCTGACCTGGTCTTCATTGCCGCCAGTACCAGGTAAGACTATGGCGGCCTCACCATAGTTCAAAGGTGGGCGAGTTGCCGATTCTTCATCAGCCAATTCATGATCTTCGGCTATGTCTTTGGGAAAGTGTTGTGCAAAAAGGTCAAATCCAAGGCGCTTATGCATGCGAACACTGAGCCACATATTGATGAACCACCAAGGTCCTCCTAAGTTGCCGATGAGTTGGCCTAGCAAAAGCTTCTCGGCTACTTGATGAAGGAGATGATAAACAGAGCCTAACAAGTATCGGCCGAGGGGAAAACGACCACCGTTGGATAGTTTCTCTGCTGCCGATAGATAAACAGAAGTTGGTCCTGCCGATCGGTCGCAAAATACAAATTTATCTAGCCACATATTCAGAAAGATGACGTGTTCCCTTTGCCCAACTGGTCCTGTTTTTCGGTACTTTTGAATGTACCCTGACCAGCCACCGATGCTACGAGTTTCCACCTTACATTTAGGCTTACTATCGAACAGGTGGCTATCGTCGGCAGTTGCTATTTCTAGACCAGTGAGCATAAGCACATCGGCCAAGGTAGGGGATGCAGGGCCATGTCCAAATACAAAGGCATTGAGGGTATCTGACCAGTAGTATGAAGCAGCTATTAACAACATTTCATTCCTCTCCATATCGGCAATGGATAGCCTAATGCACTGATCTAGTCTGCGCTCACCCCATTGAACCTCATTCGAGTTGCCGATTCTCAGGAACCAATCTTTCCATCCCTTGGTAGAACTGGGCCAGGAACAAAAAGTGTCTTTCCACAGATCTAAAGAGAAGTTCTCAGCTCTAAAGGGGATCCTATTTGTCTCTGCATTTACCAAATCGGTAGGATCTGGGTTTCCCAATGGACCAAGGCATTGGAAGTGGGGTTGATCGGTGGGAATAACAATTTTCTCAGCCAACTCCTAAAGGTTTGAAGGTTGAAAAGATAGGGAAATGAAAGAAAGAAAATACCAAGTAAATAATTGTAAGAAAGAGCAAGAATGTGGTAAAAAGGAGAAAGGGGATATTGAGTTGACCTCAGGGACGACGAAGTTGATGGCCATTTCTTCCCGAGAGGGGGAAAGGATCGAAGACTTGGAAGATTGTTGGAGGAGATCCTTGCCGGAGTTCTTAAAGTTCTCGAACAGTGCCGCCACCAGGAAGGAGGGTTTGAGGCTGTAGAATGACAAGATGGAGGAAGAGTACCGGAGAAGGAAGTATTTATAGGGTAAAGTGAGCAGGGGCAAATCTGACTTATCTCTTCGCCGTATTCGTGAAATCCGAGGGTGTTCAGGTGGATATGGTAATCTTCGCACGATAATCAAGGGATTGCGCAGGTGATTTGACAGCAAGCGGTCATGATTTTGGAGATATCTTACTGTGCATGATCTCCTGGTCGGCTCATCGGCAGTTTTCCCTAACGGAAATATTGCTGATGAACGTATACTAGGGAGATTCAGTTTGAAAAGTTGGGGGATTCGAGGTACGTGCTGGAAGACCAGGCTGAGGTTGTTTAGATTTCATAATTAATTACTGATAGGAAGGAGTAATTGCGGAAAGGCAACATTTTTGGAGAGAATTTCAGAGCATTAATGATTTTATACTCTGAAATTGGGGGGCATGTGTTGACACCGTTTTTGGACACTTATATTTGGACGCGTATCTGGAGTTAATGAGGTATAGATCGGCAGGCAGAAAAGTGGTGACTAGTCTCCAGAAGAGTTGCCGATGAGGGTTGGTGCCAATGAGAAAATGACAAGATATGGCCAAGTCCAGAAGTGGTGATGGATTCATGCCGATGACTGGTGCTGATGGCTGCCGATGGCCATGGGAAGTGGTTTGCCGATGGTCATGGAGAAAGGCGCTGGAGTTGTTGATCGACTCACGATGGTGTACCGATCGGTTGTGGAAGATGATTTAATACTTTCCATTGTTATTAGAGTTTTCTTTGTATACGGATTCCGTTTAATTTGGAATTCAAGTCCTAGTCGTGTCTGGTTGTAACCCTTTTGGGCAGGGTATAAATATAAGACCCTGTAGTGATGTAAGAACAACACAATCAATCAAATACAAGTCTTTACATCTAGCATCTACTTTTTCGACGACTTCGTCAACTCACATATTTTCTTTTTACCTACGAGAACTTAGGAATTCATCGAGTCAATCTCGACGAGTTCTCAAGTTCCGCATGAATACCTCTTGGCTGTGACATCCAGGCGCATCGCTGTTGTCGGGACCAAAGTGTTCAAGTTATCACCTTTGTCGATTATAAGGTCAAATCAGCTGGCATGCCTTAACGTGGAATCGGGTATTAGCCCTTTGTGTTTGCAGATCAACTTTTGCACCAACACACCCCCTAGTGACCTGGGAGTAATTTGCCCACACAAATCTGCATGTACAAGTTCTAGCCCTTTCTCTGCTCTGAACTATGTTAACTGAGAAAATGGCTTCCTATGTTGTTTACCCAAGACACAACCATCACAGAAATCCACCCTACTAACAATAGGAATCCCCTCTACCATTTTATTTGCACCCAAATCATTTAGTGACTTGAAATTCAAATGCCCAAATCTAGCATGCCACTTCCAAGATGTATCTTCAGCATGTGCAAATAAGCAGATTGGAGAGGATAACTGAACTTAGCTAGGTAGAGTCTGTTTGCTGTTGTAGGAGCAGAAATCAACAATGTACCCCCCTGATCAAACACAAAGAGCCTGCCTTTTCCCAAAGTGACCTCAAAGCCCTTTTCTACTAACCGACCAAGACTAATGATATTGCTTTTCAGTTTGGGTATGTAATAAACTTCAGTCAGTACCTTGTGTGCAGAATGGCGATCTTGCATCACCATGGAGCCAACGCCTTCTATGTTGACCCTAGAGCCATCCCCAAAGCGCACTGTACCTTGTACAGATTCATCCAACTGAGTGAGCACTGACCTGGTGCCAGTCATATGATTGCTGGCACCAGTGTCCAGCACCCATACTCCTAGAACGTCGACCGGGTTCACCTTCTCGGTTAGGTGCACCGACTGAGTTGTCCTACGCATGACCTCAACGTCGCACGCTGCCAATATGAGTGCTCCTCCTTCTGCACCACCGACGGCCACATTGGCCTCCTGTTGCTTGACCGCCTTCTTCTTCTCCTTCCTGGGACGTTTGCAATCTTGTTCCCAATGGTCGTAGATGTTGCAGTTGCGGCACCTCCCCTTTCGCCTTGGCGTGCCCTCGGAGGTCAATTTTACCTGACCGGAGCCATTGCCGTCAGGCCGCGCCATAG
The DNA here is from genome assembly GCF_000003195.3 of Sorghum bicolor. Taxonomy (NCBI): domain Eukaryota; kingdom Viridiplantae; phylum Streptophyta; class Magnoliopsida; order Poales; family Poaceae; genus Sorghum; species Sorghum bicolor. Next base: position 15,680,943 of record NC_012878.2, on the reverse strand, counting down.
CCTTGCCTTTGTGATGGCCACCATGGTCACCACTAGATCCGACGCCACTGGTACCACCACCGCTTGAGCCGCTGCTGTCCTTGGGGCCCTAGTAGAAATGGTGCTTATGCTTCTCTAACTAGTCCTCTTCGGCAAGCATCAGACATCCCGCCTTGTCAATGATTTGCTCGACCATGTCATTGAGCCGTTCTTCCGCCGTGCGCAGCCGTCCCACTAGCTCCTCCACGGTCATTGTTGACGGTCCTTAAGTACCAAATATAATCATCAAATAAATAAAGAAAAGGATCCAAATGCAACCAACACCCAGACTTAGGGTTTTATCTGACAGAATTCCACAAGTTTTGGTGTTTGTTTATTTCTGCAGGGGGTTATCAGGAAATATGGAGGAAAGGCCCACACGTCGGGTTTACATAGAGATATTAATGTGCCGTGCAATTTTCTATCATCTAGAAGACTCCAGAAGCCACGGGAACGAACGGGAAGCCGAACGGGCCTGGGGGCAGGGCGCCCGCCCTCCCCCCTTGGGCGCCCGCCCAACTACAGAGTTGGATCAGGACTCTCTTTCGGGATGATGTTCCACCGACCTAAAGGATCAAGGATAACCGTTCAATCAATGTCGGTTTGATCCAACAGCCCAGGTTCACTTGAGGGGACTATAAAACCAGACCCCCTGGCCCCTGGAGGAGGCACCCCTTGATCATTATTCATTATTCATAGACAGAGCAAAAGCTAGGGTTTAGAGATGAGAGCTCTCCTCTCTTCTCTAAACTAGAGTAGATCTAGATAGTAGCGAGATGGAGAGTGAAGGAGGATTAGAGGAGAGGTCGGCCTGTCGGTTCTTCCTCCGGTTGTACTTCGTCATGATCAAGCTCTAATCAAGCTTGCTCATGGGATGACTCTGGTAATCTACTTCTAATTGATTATGCAATTACTAATCATGTATGTTCTGGTTCACAACTCTTTTGAGTACTTCTAATCTATAGGACCCTATAGGTTAGAGTTGTAGTACAGGAGTAAGCGTGGTGCCTAGACCTAGATTACTTGTGGATATCCCCTGTCTAGCTGGATTGTGTGGTAGGCCGCGTAGGTGACAGTTATGTTGGTCCTCTGTAGTCCACCTCTCGTTAGCAGGACGGGTAGGGTTTATCGGCCTAAGGATAAGCATCCTTTGTGGTGTACTCTTATCACGTGGTTCGTCCCAGACATAGACATACCCCTTTGAAGTAGAGAAACCATAGCTATTCTCTCTATTCTGCTACCATCGCCCATATACTAGAATTGCTCTACTCTCTATTCCCATATTATCACTCACTGTTATCTTACCTTTAATATTGTTCTTATTTGATTCTACCATCTTTCCTATTTGCACCTATTTACTTATCTTGGTTAAGTTAGAGCGTAGATCAGTTCTCCCGTTTCCCTGTGGATACGATAAAACCTTTAACCGGGAAAAAGCTATAACGTTATCCGTGCGCTTGCGGATTATCTGTGTGCGTATAGATACCATAGTACACTCTAGTGCCATGCTGGGGATGACAACCTAGTATTCAAGTGGTGTTAGCAAGTGTCAACAAGCATTTTTGGCGCCGTCGCTGGGGAAACGGTTGCTCAGTTGACTATGAACTCGCTTAATCATTTTCTAAAAAATAAATATATATATATACTTTTCCTTTTATCTTTTGCCTTATCTCTGCTATTCTTTCTTCTTATCTAATCCTTCATCTCTGGTCTATCATGAATTCAAACATATCTATCTATGAATTTCATAGACCTACGGGCACACATCTCGAACCACCAAAATCTTCAAAGCCTACCATAGCATCTAGTTTTGAGATAGACCCCGAATACATAGAATTTATTCAAAAACAACCTTTCTTAGGAGAAGGTGAGGAAAACCCATACACACCCCTAAGAGAGTTTTATCGAGTCTGTGACCTCCTTTGCATAGAAGGCATGTCTGATGAGACCCTTAAATGGAAGCTCTTTCTGTTCTCTTTAACAGGAAAAGCTAGACAGTGGTACAAACTCAAAGTAGGGACTGTTCATGGAGATTGGAAGGAGTTATATAGTAGTTTTCTTTCTAAATATTTTCCAGTCTCTAAAGTGGTGGAACTTCGGTGTGAGATTCTTTCTTTTAGACAACTGGAAGAAGAATCTCTTGGCAAATCATGGGACCGCTTTATTAACCTTACTCTGACTGGCCCAAAGCTTTCTATTCTAGAAGAAATTCTTCTAATTCACTTTTTTGAGGGCCTTAGTAGGAAAAATAAGCAAACCCTTCATGCGGCCTCTGGAGGATCTTTCCACCACCTATCCGCTAGTGAAACTTGGAATTTGATTGATTTAATGAGCGGAAAGTCTCCAAGCTTTTATATCCCTGAGAAAGAGACAGAACCAGTTCCTAGACAAGAAGAAGAAATTTCGATAGCCAGATCCAACCACTTCAATTCCAAACTTTAGCTATCGATCCTAAACCATCAATACCCCAAAATTCTCCAAGGGAGGAAGGAATTCCGACCTTAAATCTTTCAGATGCTGATGGTTTAGACTTCTGGTTTCATAAGAGACCTTCAAGCAGGGATAATTCAAATCCTTGTGATAATGGTTCTCTTAGAGAATGTCCTGGTTCCTATTATGAAGAAGTCGAGGATGAAATATCAAGTGAAGGAGAGCTAAACCATATAGAAGACTCTATCTGCTCCCCTTCCCTGATCACAAGATCTAAATGGCTAGAATGTGTAGAATGGATGGATAAGGAAGAAGCCTTAATGGATTCTGACTTTGGCTCAATTTCAAATGGTGAGTTCTTGACTCCCTTTGAAGATGAGATTCATCCAACTACAGAAGAGGACATAGGTGAGACCAATCCAGGAGAAACTCCGAACATTCAGATTGGAGACGAAGATAACATTAATGAGCATGGAATTTATTTCATAGCCACTCTGTTTGCTCCATGCTCATATGCAACATCTTCCCAATCTATTGGTCCCTCCAACATCACCACATTTGAGATCTCCAACCCCCTCTTCCTTTCTATTTATAAAAACTTTAAAAGGGCAGTTGTCGATGCATATGTCTACAATAAATATTGCAGATCTCGTTGAGTTGATCTTGATATAGGTCAGCGTTGGAAGGGAAACCACTTCGCCGACATAAATTGATGGTTTCCCAAGGACAAGCTTAGTGTCCTGAAATAAGCACTGATCAGATTGTAACATGAGCTTAATTATTTGCAACATTACCTTGTGTATTGAGCATATAAGGATAATTGTAAAAATATTCCTTCGGGTATTCTTGTCACTAACCTTTCCAGGATTGGAGCAAGAAGATTGGATGAATGACAAGCACAAGGTATGTCCAACCAATCATCATACAACATTGAATTAAATCCAAACTTGAATTTTGCAAAATTCAAGCTTGGGGGAGTAATTTACATAAAAACATCCTTTGCCATGTTGCTATGTTGGTTGTCCCTACCTTTGAGACATGCTCAATTTGTTAAATACTAATCACACTACTTCATCTCCACTTGAGTAGATCTCTATAAATGCTCTCATGCTACCTTTATTTGCTTTAGTATATGTCTAGGTTTGGAGTAGTTTCATTTATCTCTTAAATATACATGGTTCTTAGTTTAGGAATGATGATCTTACTTCTAAGGGATTTTAAATTAAGCATGGTGCTCAGGTTAAAATGCCCTCCTAAAACAAATTAGACATGGTGTCTAGGTTGATTTTTGAGCCGATAGTATGCTATAGTAGATATTGGATATTTTGTTGGACTAACCCCTGCAGGAAAACTTTCAATATCGACCTGGGAAGTCCTGAGATAAACTCACATCAGAGACAAAGAGAGAGACACATGAAGTTTAACAATTTACACAAGGAAGACGTAGTTCATAAGAGATGATCCATGGAGGGTGCCACAAACACGATGCACAACCGCTAAGAAAGGAAAGCTTCCACAAGGTGATACTGTACCATCACTCTTCAAGTAAGGTAACATCTTAAGGTATGTGACTATCACTTTTATGAGCTTCTCCTTGGTTCTGGCGTTCACATAAATAAAGAGACAAACATATATGATTTATAACTCCAAATTAACCAACCCAACTGATTCAGCATGTTTAGTCCTTTAATCTTTGTTCCTAGTACTACCTCCATGATCCCACACTCCTAATCATATGAGCCAAAATGTTACACATTCAATCTTTGAGAGATATAAAGAAAAAGACATATACATAGATAGATTATCTTTCCATAAGGTTGAGCGATCTGATCTGACAAATGTTATAAGTACTACACTCATGAACTTATCATCCATCAACTTTGTCTTGCTCACTATGCATAAGGTTAGAGAAGAACAAATACACTTTTGATTCTGTTGGTGTTTTCCACCAACAGGACCCATGCACTTGATCTCTGCCTTGTCTTTATGAGCAGGTACACTTCGAGCAAAACATGGTGGAGTTTTTCAACTCCCAGACTCTACCAAGTGAAGGACCTGGATCTATGAGCACAAACACACTGAGCAGGATGCTGCCAACGCCACACTTCGAACTGCTGGGCAAACGAAGAACATGGGTGACACCGTATCAAGAGATGCAGACGTCAAGGTCCGCACCTGAATCAAATGACGCACCTAAAGAATGAACACGGTGAGAAGTCTTGTTCAGAAGACTTAAAACATTGAATCCTCGCCGAAAGGTAAAATCGGTAGTTATCCATATTTATCCTTTTTGCATTCCCTTTTCCCTTAAAATTATTTACTTTCCTTAAATGGCTTGTTAGTTAATCATGCTATCTTGAAAACAAATAAAAAATGTTAAAAATAGTAAGCCCCATGTGAGTATGCTCGTGGCATAAAACCCATAAGTACATTCACTGTGGTGGTGCAAAAATAAAATAAATATATTCTTGTCCTATAAAAATGAAAATATAAAAATAAATTTATGATCCTACTAAAGAGAGTAATATGTATTAGAGGAAGCTCAACATGATAAAGGCAAAGAGATTTTATGCTAACACTTAACCAGTTCCACAAAGCTTTGTTGTCTATTTGAGCTCCACAGAATTCAAGGATCAAAGAAGACTAGTAGACAGAGGACATTCTAATCGCTGTCAGGGTGCTGCCGACATTCAAATACACCTCCGCCACCTGCTAGCTACATCAGAAGAAATTACGTCAAAATCCAGCTTGGGGGAGAGGACCCCCATTTATCCAGCTAAGTATTTCTATCTACGTTTATACTTATACTTTGTTAAAATAATAAAAAGATGCGTAATCATAAAAACCCAAATAAAGATTTTAGGCTTATATATATATCTTTTCTTAGTTTGATAAATAAATAAATAAATAAAGTTTGCTATGAACCCTCATGATAAGCTCTCACATAGGAATGATGAATAGTTGCTCTGCCATGACTAGTTCTCAAAATTGAAATCTCTCTCAAGTTTAGGCATGACTGTTATGAATTAAGATTTGCTCTAAACCTAAACTTGTGGGAAGAGTACTTGATCTAAAGTCTAAGTCGTTAACGGATATGATATGGGAAGGTTGAGCTGTTGTTTATCTGTTCCTAGAGATGCTAGAATTCTGGACAATTTTATCTTTGAAAATCTTTAAAATGTTGCATGATGAGTTCCTGTATGATGAGAGTTTAAAATCCTACCACAGCCACATATACATGCTTATGAGACTATGAACCATACATTTACTTTTTACTGCTTATGAGCGTTGAGTGTGGTCAAGCTGTGTAGACCCTTAGGAGCTTGTCATGCGGTTAAAATCAAGATTCACTTGCACGTTCACTCAGACATGCTGCTTCTACTCCGAAAGTATGCATCCACATACATCCACTCCTTTTCATCTCCAGATTCAACCAAAATTATTCTACTCCAATCCAGGAGAGAATAGCCAAAAACATTATTCTATTCCTGTTATTCCCTATGAAATAAATGCTCTTGATATTTTGGTTACTACCACTTGCTACATTATTCTACGAGGGTGAGTGCTCTGAAAAAAGAAGAAAAAAAATACGAGGAAATAAAAAGGGGCAAGTGCCCGGAACCTCGAAAGAAAAAAGAAAAAGTGAGACGAGAGGTAAAAATGGACAAGTGTCCGACAGTATAATTAGGGGTACAAGATACCCACCTGAGAGAAAAGAAAAAGAAAATATAGAGCATCTCATTCCTCTCAAAAACCTTCAAAGTGAAACAAAGGTATGTATCCCCTCAAAAGAGCAAAAGTAGAATTAGACTTTCACCATTATTTTCACCATTATCACCATCATCACCATACACCATTCATCCGCCACACATGCACATCTTGGTTTGACTTATTGACTTGTTTCTCTAGATCCATGGTTTGACTATGCAATAAATGTCTTGTAAGTATGTATTAACTGTCTCTCACCTATGAGCTCTAGATATCAAACCTTATTAGAGTAGGGTGAGAGAGAAGGCAATATCACTATGCCTCATACCACAAATACTACATACTTTGAGAGAAGGCGTATATTATCACTACCTTGGTAAGGATCCAGAAATACCACAAAAGAGAGAATTGAGAGAGTCATACAAGGAATCTCTGAGTTTTATTTTGAAAATCTGCAAAAACTCCGGAGCTATAGTTGATCAAAGAACAAGAGCCATGGCGCTTGACTTGACCGTTCTATCTTTTAACTGCTCAAGACACAAGTGACGGTTGCAAGCCCCATGGTGAAAGGTAATATGAGTAAGTTTAAATCTTAACAGTTTACCCTAACCTAGAGATGAGATCTTGTTTAAATGCATATGTACCTTTAAGGCATAAAACCACTGTAGAAACTGATGAGTCCATCCTTGCTCAGGGACGAGCAAGAGGTAAGCTTGGGGGAGTTGTTGACGGTCCTTAAGTACCAAATATAATCATCAAATAAATAAAGAAAAGGATCCAAATGCAACCAACACCCAGACTTAGGGTTTTATCTGACAGAATTCCACGAGTTTTGGTGTTTGTTTATTTCTACAGGGGGTTATCAGTAAATATGGAGGAAAGGCCCACACGTCGGGTATACATAGAGATATTAACGTGCCGCGCAATTTTCTATCATCTAGAAGACTCCAGAAGCCACGGGAACGAACGAGAGGCCGAACGGGCCCGGGGGCAGGGCGCTCGCCCTCCCCCCTTGGGCGCCCGCCCAGCTACAGAGTTGGATCAGGACTCTCTTTCGGGATGATGTTCCACCGACCTAAAGGATCAAGGATAACCATTCAACCAATGTCGGTTTGATCCAACGGCCCAGGTTCACTTGAGGGGACTATAAAACCAGACCCCCTGGCCTCTGGAGGAGGCACCCCTTGATCATTATTCATTATTCATAGACAGAGCAAAAGCTAGGGTTTAGAGATGAGAGCTCTCCTCTCTTCTCTAAACTAGAGTAGATCTAGATAGTAGCGAGATGGAGAGTGAAGGAGGATTAGAGGAGAGGTCGGCCTGTCGATTCTTCCTCCGGTTGTACTTCGTCATGATCAAGCTCTAATCAAGCTTGCTCATGGGATGACTCTGGTAATCTACTTCTAATTGATTATGCAATTACTAATCATGTATGTTCTGGTTCACAACTCTTTTGAGTACTTCTAATCTATAGGACCCTATAGGTTAGAGTTGTAGTATAGGAGTAAGCGTGGTGCCTAGACCTAGATTACTTGTGGATATCCCCTGTCTAGCTGGATTGTGTGGTAGGCCGCGTAGGTGACAGTTATGTTGGTCCTCTGTAGTCCACCTCTCGTTAGCAGGACGGGTAGGGTTTATCGGCCTAAGGATAAGCATCCTTTGTGGTGTACTCTTATCACGTGGTTCGTCCCAGACATAGACATACCCCTTTGAAGTAGAGAAACCATAGCTATTTTCTCTATTCTGCTACCATCGCCCATATACTAGAATTGCTCTACTCTCTATTCCCATATTATCGCTCACTGTTATCTTACCTTTAATATTGTTCTTATTCGATTCTGCCATCTTTCCTATTTACACCTATTTACTTATCTTGGTTAAGTTAGAGCGTAGATCAGTTCTCCCGTTTCCCTGTGGATACGATAAAACCTTTAACCGGGAAAAAGCTATAACGGTATCCGTGCGCTTGCGGATTATCTGTGTGCATATAAATACCATAGTACACTCTAGTGCCATGCTGGGGATGACAACCTAGTATTCAAGTGGTGTTAGCAAGTGTCAACAGTCATCTTCTTGAGATTGCAGAACATCTCAATTGAGACATCCAGGGGACTGAAACGCGATGGGATTACGTGTAGAAACTTTTTTACCATGCGCATATCCTCCACCGTCTCACCCATGGTCCTGAGTTTTGCCGCCAGATTTGAGATCCTCATGCCGAATTGATCGATGGACTCGCCTTCCTTGAAGGCAATGTTCTCGAATTCGCGCAGGAGCTTCTGGGCCTTGACCTCCTTGACTTGTTCGATGCCTATGTGCATCTTCTCAATCGCCTCCCATGCCTCCTTCACCATCTTCTTGCGCCCCAGCATCTGCCACATCTCACGAGGCACAGACCGCAGGAGAGCCGCCATGGCTTGACGATCGTGTGCCCTCTTGACATCGGTCCCTGGATAGACTGTATGCCAGATCTCCAGGGCCTCCAAGTTGCACTGCATAATCATCACCCACTTGGTGTAATTCACCCGATCCAGCATGGGCCAGACCAGCGAGCTTTCCTTCAAGCCGGAGCCACCAGTTGATGGCGAGGCGCTCATCGTCTCCGGTGCAGATCTCCTTGGGATCACTCTCACTTTCTTCGGTGGTTCACGTGGTGGACTGATCGATCCACCAGCGTTCATGAACTGGCTCTGATACTAGAATGTTGGAACCCAGCTCCGACGAGAAGCTTTGCAATGTCGCGGCGCCGGCAGGTGGTGACCGCGAACACTAGAACCCTAACCAACGTGAGAGAGAGAGAGAGAGAGCTCAGAGAGGACGATCAACACATAGGGGTTTTCACACTGCAATGCGCAGCGCTTATGGATGCATTGATCTCGTCTTATGGATACACGGGCTCATGCCCCCCACCCCGTCACGGTTCCACGACTGCACGGCTCACCGTTATTCTCAGCGTCCGTGCCACATGCATAGACCGCGGCCATGACGGGGTGACTCTTTCTTCTGCAGCTAGGACCCGATCGTGCACATCCGCGACCCCCTAGTTCTACGCTTACACAAACGTGATGGCTGTTACAAACAAACAACTAATGTCACGCCTAATGCATCTACTAAACTGTAAATATGAACTGAACAACTCTGACAACGATTACTGAATGAGGCCTTTCAATAGATGGTAGCATCAACATGGCCACTAGGATCGATGCCACCAGCACGTTCACAGAGATGACATTGATGATTCGATCTTGGAGAGAATCTGCAGCAAACCAGGGATCATGGAGATGGATGAGAGGGTCACACGCAGCATGATCAGAGATGGGAGAGAGAGGGGCGACCTCACCATGCACTATACAGAAACAGCAGTGACGACTGCTTCAAATGATGGCTCCGGTGCTCGGGACTAGGATTGCTGCAGAAAACTGGTTCTTTGCAGCAAAGTCTCCTTATTTTGGTGGAGAGGAAGGAATTGGAAGAGGAGGGGTGTCCAGGTGATGGAGGAAAGGGGAGGAGATGAGGAGGCTCCTTGTCTGGTGCTCACATACAGGAACAAAAGATGAAGAGGGAGGAAATATAGAGGGAGCAGCCACATGGGGAAGGAAAAGGAGAGGATGGTGTGCTTGTTCTCTAGTGGTGGTGTGAGGGAGAGAGGAGAAGAGGAGGAGGCCCCCTGCTGGGGGAGGAAGGAAGGAGATAAAATGCCCCTTCTGATGCTTGCGTGAGGGAAAGAGGAGGAGATAAGGTGGGGTTTATGGCTGCTGCATGCTGCATGTGTCCATGCCATTAAAGTGAAATAAAAGGGAGAGAAAATAGGTGCTATCAAGAGAGATTGAAGAGGGGTGGGCTGCTGGTTGTAAGAGGGAGGAGATGAGAGGAGGGTGCGCATAGGTTATGCAGGGAGAGGAGAAAATGCATGGCTGTTTTCATGAGCCACTTACTAATGCAATTATAGAGTAGTAGGGGAGAGTAAGAAGGGGCTTGTAAAGGGAATTGAAGGTGAAGCATTTATTGCAATTTCTGCAATTGAAGAAAAGGAAGAGATGAGAGGGGCTAGTTATGTGCATGCAGATAAGGGGGAGTGCGTGTGATCAATAGTGGGAGAAAAGGTGACCAGGTGCTTTGTATTTGAGAGAGAAGGCACTACTACAGAATGAGGCATTGGTCGATGCCCAAAATGGCCAAAAACCTCGGCCATTTTGCGGCCCGGGGTTAAAGACCCCTTTAACACCGGTTCGTAACACGAACCGGTGCTAAAGGGTCCTGCCCAATGGCTACTGACAGGTGTTGTCGGGGCAGAGACCCTTTAGCACCGGCCAGAGCCACGGTCCGAGGCAAACCCTTTAGCACCGGTTTTTTTACAAACCGGTGCTAAAGGGTAACCCTTTAGCACCGGTTTTTGCCCTGAACCGGTGCTAAAGTTCCGGTTTATAGGCCGGCTCCCTCCTCCCCTCTGCCCATTTGAAACCGAGGGCACCATTGTTGTTCTTGGAGCTTCTTCTTGCTTGTTCTTCATTTGTTCTTCATCTCCAATGCCCATCGTTGATCTTCTTCGACTCCGTCATCGTCTCTTCGTGCTTGGAGGTGACTAACTTTTGTCTTTCTTGTCTTTTCATGTTGTTTTTGGCTTGTGATGTTCGCATTATTTTTAGCTCAAATCCACGTTGTTATTTTGAATCATTCACATGAATTAGTATCCATATATATATATCGTATTTCATGGTTGACCTAGTATTAATGTAGTTTGCAAGAATGAATTATAGTATATCCTTATGATCTTAGAAAGTAGGATAGTTCAAATTAATTGGTTTGTTAATATCACTTGATTTATTTTTATTACTATATATAATGTCCATTGTATCATACATGTTTACTAGTAAATGTGGAATTTATAATTGTTTAAAAATTGAGTATGGATAGTAGATGGCAACCGTGACCGGGTCTTCGGTCTCTCAACGGGTTCAAAAGTGATACCGTCCGGAACTCCCTCTCATTACTTGTGGCAAGTGTGGGCAGAAGATTTTGATGGAGTACAAAGTGTCGAAAGAGGGAGTAAACAAGGGTCGTATATTCTACAAGTGTCCAGATCGTAATGTGAGTTATTTCCAGACATTTGCTTATATATGTGCATATTTTTTTAAATGATATTAATTAAAATTTTGATTCTCTCTTTTAATTTCAGTGGGATGGTACCGGCGGATGTACAGGTTGGTACTGGGAGGAAGAATACATTGAACACATTAAGAAATCTTTTGCACAGGTGGTTGAGGCTGAAGGTGGTGAGGCAGTGAGCCGACAAAAGAAGTTCAATGATGTTGATCAAGCGAATGATCTATCTATTATAGTTGGGATCGGACGCGAACTAATTATGTTGCTTAAGTGCATTTTAGTTTTGGTTTTTTTAGTGCTAGTTGCGATTGTATTTGTTGTAGCCAAGCTTTCCTAAATTAATCAACTATGTATCTTAGACATGTTGTGCAATAAGATGAGAAACTATATTTGTGCATTTCATAATATATATGTTATATTTAATGCAGATGGTAACACATAATTGGATGTATAATGCCGATCGGCGCTCCGAAGAGTTCATTAATGGCGTGCACTATTTCTTAAGTGTGGCCGAGTCAAATAAGAGGGACGGTTTCATGTGCTGTCCATGTGCCGTGTGCAAGATTTTGACGGAATATTCTAACTCAAGAACTCTTCATTCACACTTATTAAAGTCTGGTTTCGTACCAAACTATATTTGTTGGACCAAACATAGAGAAAGCGGGATTATAATGGATGAAGGTGAAGAAGAAGAAGAAGAATTAGACCATGCCAATATTATTGCTCAGTACGGTGGCTTCAATGATGTTGCAATGGGGGGAGATAATGAAGAAGAGGTGGCGGCAGAAGATGATCGGGGCGATGATGCTTTTGGTGATGCCATCCGTGATGCACAAAGAGAATGTGAAAGTGATAAAGAGAAAGCCAAGTTCGAGCGCATGCTAGAGGACCACAGGAAATCGCTATATCCCACCGCTGAAGAGGGGCAAAAAAAGCTGGGTACCACACTAGAATTGCTGCAATGGAAGGCAAAGAATGGTACATCTGACAAGGCATTTGGGCAATTATTGAAGATCATAAAAAAGATGCTTCCGAAAGGCAACGAATTGCCCACCACTACGTATGAAGCAAAACAGGTTGTCTGCCCTTTAGGATTAGAAATCCAGAAGATACACGCATGTCCTAATGACTGCATCCTCTACCGTGGGGAGGAATACAAGAATTTGGATGCATGTCCAGTATGTAAGGCATCACGGTATAAGATTAGACGAGATGATTCTGGCGATTTTGAGGGTGAAGAACGTCATAGGAAGAAAATTCCAGCCAAGGTTATGTGGTATGCTCCAATAATACCACGATTAAAATGTCTGTTCAGAAATAAGGACAATGCAAAGTTGTTGCGGTGGCATAAAGAAGACCGTAAGATAGACAATATGCTGAGACACCCTGCCGATGGATCCCAGTGGAGAGCGACAGATAGAGAATTCCCAGATTTTGCAGATGATGCTAGAAACTTGCGGTTCGCCTTAAGTACAGATGGTATGAATCCTTTCGGTGAGCAGAGTAGTAGTCACAGCACTTGTCCAGTTACTCTATGTATCTACAACCTTCCTCCATGGCTATGCATGAAGCGGAAGTTTATTATGATGTCGGTGCTTATCCAAGGACCGAAGCAACCTGGCAATGACATAGATGTCTACCTAAGGCCATTAGTTGAGGAACTTCAACTGTTATGGAGCAAACCAGGAGTTCGCGTGTGGGATGAGTACAAACAAGAGCACTTTGACCTGCGAGCATTGCTGTTTGTAACAATCAATGATTGGCCAGCTCTGAGTAATCTTTCAGGCCAGTCAAACAAGGGATATAATGCATGCACACATTGTTATGAAGACCTTGACTGTGTATTTTTGAAAAAATTTCAAAAGGTCGTGTACCTTGGCCACCGTCGGTTTCTTCCTGTGAACCACCCAGTACGAAAGAAAGGCAAGCATTTTAAAGGCAAGGCAGACCACCAGACCAAACCACTCAATCGAACCGAGGATGATGTACTCGAAATGGTCAAGGATATAAAAGTGGTATTTGGAAAGGGACGAGGCAGCGAACGTATTCCCAAGGATGCTAAGGGACACGTACCCATGTGGAAGAAGAAATCCATATTTTGGGAGCTACCTTACTGGAATGTCCTAGAGGTCCGCAACACGATCGACGTGATGCACCTGACAAAGAATCTTTGTGTGAACTTGCTCGGATTCATGGGTGTCTACGGGAAGACTAAGGATTCACTTGAAGCACGACAAGACTTGCAGCGCATGAAAGAATGAGACAACCTGCATCCAGAAAAGACAGATGATGGACGTCATTACTAAAGCCCTGCTAGCTACACTCTGAGCAAAGAAGAGAAGGAAAGCATGTTTGAATGTCTTAGCAGCATCAAGGTCCCATCTGGATTTTCCACCAATATCAAGGGAATAATTAATGTGCCAGAGAAGAAATTCCTGAACTTGAAGTCACATGACTGTCACGTTCTAATGACGCAATTGCTGCCGGTCGTTTTAAGAGGAATTCTACATCCACACGTACGTCTAGCCACCGTAAAGCTATGTGCATTCCTCAATGCAATTTCTCAGAAGGCAATCAATCCAGAGCAACTAGCTACTCTGCAGAATGATGTCGTTCAATGTCTCGTCAGCTTTGAGTTGGTGTTCCCTCCATCCTTCTTCGATATCATGACACACCTCCTAGTTCATCTGGTCAAAGAGATTCGTATTCTCGGTCCTGTGTTCCTACACAACACGTTCCCCTTCGAGAGATTCATGGGTGTCCTAAAGAAATATGTCCATAGTCGTTCCCGGCCAGAAGGAAGCATTGCCAAGGGCTACGGAACAGAGGAGGTCATAGAGTTCTATGTTGACTTTATTCCAGACCTTGACCCAATTGGCATTCCTGAATCTCGACACGAGGGCAGACTCAGTGGAAAGGGAACACTTGGGAAGAAAACATATATTGGTACGGGAAACGATTACTTCAATAAACCACACTACACAGTTCTCCAGAACTCCTCATTGGTGGAACCATATGTTGAGGTACACAAAGATTTCCTACGGTCCCAGTGGCCCGGGAAGAATGAAGCTTGGATAATGCGTCAGCACATGGAAACTTTTGGCGATTGGTTGCGCAAAAAATGTCAAGGTGATGAAAACATTGATGAGCAGCTTTATTTATTGGCTAGGCAACCATCATGGCATGTCCTCACATACAAAGGGTACGAGATAAATGGTAAAAGGAGCAAGTTGGCCATGTCCTCACATACAAAGGGTTTAGGGTTTAGGGTTTTACACAGTTGGCCAAGATAAAAGGAGCACCAACCAAAATAGTGGTGTACGCGTGGATGCCACGGATCCAAATTGGAACAGACAAACATATTATGGACGCATAGAAGACATATGGGAACTAGTCTATGCAGCTAATTTTAAAGTTCCTTTGTTCCGGTGCCAATGGGTGAAGATGACCGGAGGTGGGGTAACAGTCGACAAGGAGTATGGGATTACAACCATGGACCTTAACAATAGTGGGTTCAAAGACGAACCATTCGTCCTTGCTGCAGACGTGAGTCAGGTGTTCTATGTCAAAGATATGTCTACGAAACCAAAGAGAGGAAAAAATGATGACCACTCAATCATCAATGAGCCAAAGCGCCACATTGTCCTTTCTGGGAAAAGAAACATTGTCGGAATTGAGGACAAGTCAGACATGTCAGGCGATTACGAAAGGGATGATCGAATTCCGACCTTCATAGTCAACAAAGACCCAAGCATTCTGTTAAACAATGAGGATACTCCATGGTTACGGTAGGATCATAACCAAGGGTCATACGTCAAGAAGAAGTTCACTGTTGTGTCGGCTTGACTTTGTATGAAACTATATTTGAGAATTGTGATTTTTTATGTGTGTAACAAACTTTGTATTCATGACTTTTCCAATTGTTAGAGATCATCAAATGCAAAAATTGTCATGACTATATGTGTCAATTGTGGATTTTCAACTACACCTTCCCAAAACTTTCTCAAATGCAAAAATGGACTATATATGAAATGTAGATTCTCATGAGTGGAACAATATTGGTATTCATGACTTTTCCATTCGAGACCATCTAGGGTTCCGAAACCGCTGCGTGGCTATGAGTTCTATGAAAATTCAAAATTCAGTGGTTCAACCTTTTCCAAATGAAAAGTTGACCATTAGACAAAATGTAGAACTTGATGAGTGTAACAAACTTTGTATTCATGACTTCTCCATTTGGGACCATCTAGGGTTCGGTCAAAGGGTGTGTTTGTAAAAACCAATGCTTTGACTTTGGTCAAACTTGGTCAAATGGCCCATTTGATGACTTCAAATGAAAAAAGTTTGAATACAAAGTTGTTAGAGATCATCAAGATCTATATTTTATATATTGTCCATTTTTCCATTTGGATAATTTTGAGTCAATCCTAAATACATTTTTATAAAATCCAAGACGGGTTTTGCTCAAACTTGGTCAAATGACAAACTAAATTACTTGAAATGAAAATATTTTGAATACCAAGTTGTTAGATATCTTCAAGATCTAAACTTTTATATACACAACTTTTCCATTTGAGAAAGTCTAAGTTAACAATACCCACCAATTCTTGAATCTCACACAAACTATATGAAACTATATGTGTCAATTGTGGATTTTCAACTACACTTTCCCAAAACATTCTCAAATGCAAAAATGGTCTATATATGAAATGTAGATTCTGATGAGTGGAACAATATTGGTATTCATGACTTTTCCATTCGAGACTATCTAGGGTTCCGAAACCGCTACATGGCTATGAGTTCTATGAAAATTTAAAATTCAGTGGTTCAAACTTTTCCAAATGAAACGTTGACCATTAGACAAAATGTAGAACTTGATGAGTGTAACAAACTTTGTATTCATGACTTTTCCATTTGGGACCATCTAGGGTTTGGTCAAAGGGTGTGTTCATCAAGATATATATTTTTATATGATAAATAGATTTTTTATTTGATTTAAACTATACCCTACTACCATTCCGAGTAATAAATACCAAAAATAAAAAGTTTAACGTCAATATGATGTGAAAATAGATTTTCAGTTGATTGGATATAGTTTTTGTAAATTTATTGGAATAATATATTTTTGCATTAACAAAATAGTAAACATTTTTTGCAAAATCATTGCAAATTATAAATATACAGTAAGATATTTAAGGTTAAAATTTTTCATGTATACATTAAAAAAATTACAATATATGTCACTGTTTAATAAATATTATGCATAATATTTAATTTAATATACAATTTATAATATAAACTGTATATATACACAATTGAAAAACCCTAAACTAAAAAACAGGGCCTTTAGTACCGGCCCATAGTGGGAACCGGTGCTAAAGGGTCCGCCCCTATATAAGCCGCCGGCGCCCTGGATCTGGGCAGTTCCCTTCGTCTTCGTCTTCGTCGAGCAGAGACCTCCGCCGCCGCCGTCCAGCGCCGCCCGTTCGTCTCCCTAGCGCCGCCGTTCGTCTCTAGCGCCGCGGTTGGATCTCCAGCGCCGCCGCCGCCATCTCCAGCGCCGCCGCAGCGGCTGTCTCCACCAGAGCCGGCCGCCACCGGCCATCTCCTTCGACGAACTCTGGCTGCCACGATCCTATACGTATATATATTCATCGATCTATGCATGAATACCAACAATTTTGATGTATATATGAATTGTATATATATATATATGAATACCAACAGTTTCGATGAATAATATGTTATATATATATATATATATATATATGTATCTTATATATATCTTATCTATGTATATATATTATATAAAATGTTTTGAATTGTGCATGCTAGTATATTATTACACTAAAAAAATATTGCTAGAATACATGTAGAGTGTTTTGAATTATTATGAATTATATTATGCTAGTATATTTTTAGTATATTATTATAGTATTACTTGTTTGGAGCACTATAATACTTTTGTTTGTAGTAGTAGTATATAAGTCTCTAATATATATTAATGCTTGTACTATTATTCTCGTATTATTTTGTAGTATTGTTTTTTAGTATATTATTCTAGTGTATTACTTGGCTTAAAAAATTCTAGTATTATTTTAGAGCACTCCAGCACTTTTATTTGTAGTAGTACTACTAGTAGTATATAAGTCTCTAGTATTACTTGGCTTAAAATATATACTATTATTGTTTATACTATTATTCTAATATTATTTTTTAGTATTATTTTTTAGTATATTATTTTAGTATATTACTTGGCTTAAAAGACTTTTTAGTATATTATTCTAGTATATTATGAATTGTAGTGTTTTGAATTGTTATGAAATATATTGTGCTAGCATATTATTCTAGTGTTATTGTTCGTATTGTTTTTTTACTATTATTTTTTAGTATATTACTTGGCTTAAAAGACTTTTTAGTATGTTATTCTAGTATATTATGAATTGTAGTGTTTTGAATTGTTATGAAATATATTGTGTGCTAGTATATTATTCTAGTGTTATTGTCCGTATTATTTTTTTAGTATTACTTTTTAGTTTGGAGCACTCTAGCACTTATATTATTCTAGTGTATTTCTTATCTTATATAAAATATATATATATGTATGGTTGCAGACATAGAAATGGCTGACCGTCCTCATGATGATCCTGATTATATGGAAGATGCCATTCAAAATATGATCGACGACGGTAGTCAGTACTTTGTTGATTACCACGAGATCATGCAAGGCAATCATACTAAGCAACAAGAGGGCAATGCCCCTGAGCAACAACTTATCGTGCAACATGAAGAAAATACTGGTGAGGTATGTAAATGTAAACATATATAATTAAGGCATCTCTTATATTAGGTTTTAGACTTATTACTTGGTTATTAATTTAGTATTTTTGTTTCTATATCTACGTGTAGCCTTCTGGATCGACGGAGAAGCGTACCTCCACGAGGGCCAAAGAAGCCGTTGGAGGGCCGCTATGTAATCTCTGAGTTTGAGATAGCTACAGGCAGACCACTTGGTGAGCATGCAAATAAATATGTTAGTCACTGTGGATATCTTGTGAGAGATCAAATACCGATCAGTGCTCGTGAATGGAGAGAGAAGCGAGGTGCTCCTGAGATCAGTTTTGTCTCTGATCGTGACAAGGAGTTAGTTTGGAAAGCCGTCACAGACGTTTTCACCTTCGACACCAACGATGAAGAGTTGAAGGTGCGAATTTATGACTGGACTATGAAGAAGATGGCAGTACTCTTCCAGAATTGGAAGAAGTCTTTGTACAATAAATATGTCAAGAAAAACGAGACTCCAAATTTCAACCTCAAGCATTATGTAAAGCTGAGGGCCTTCTGGGATCACTTTGTGCAGTACAAAACATCAGAAGAGGGCGAGGAACGAGCCAATAGAAACAAAGAGAATGCCAGTAAAAAGACATACCACCATCATATGGGATCAGGTGGTTATAAGAGTGTTGTCCCCAAGTGGGACCGAATGGAACAGGAGATGCTTGCTAGGGGGGTCACACCCGAGACAATAGCAAAGAATTGGAGCGAGCGCTCCAAGCATTGGTTCTACGGTCATGGGGGAAGCGTGGACCCAGACACCGGGGCGCTAGTTTGGGGCCAAGAAATCTCTAGAGCAGCAGAGAGACTAGTCCGTGCACGAGAGGCGGTTCAGTCTGGTGAGTTCAGGCCTAACAGGGAGAAGGATGAACTCAACTATGCGCTTGAAAATCCTGAGCACGGTGGGCGTACGAGAGGCTATGGGGCAGTTCCGTGGCTGCAATCATTCCAAGCCGATCAAGATACCTACAGAAGCCGCCAGAGAAAGAAGGATGAGGAGGCAGAGCGGATCCGCCGCCTGGAAGCTTTTGTTCTGCAGTCACAAGAGCGCGAGAAAGCTCGTGAAGAATGGATGCAGGCAGAGATTCAAAGGCAAGTGCAAGCAGCACTTAGTCAAATGACGAAAGGGCAAGGTACATCACAGCCTGAGGTCAATGTTAGCCCCCCAGGCCAGTTGAAAAGCAGCTGCGCATCCACGGAAGTACCAACCATTCAGGATGACACGAAGCTACACTTCCCCGTGGATGATGTCACAGAGGCTTTTACTACCTGTGAGCTGCATGTACCAGATGGGAATGCCACCAAAAAGGTGGCTATCGCTGTTGTCAACCCTATCGACCGAATGAGAACTCCAAGAATCCATAATCGACCAGTACCTGGTGGATATGCTAGCGTCTCGGTTGATAGGGTTGAGAAAGGTTGTGGCAATGTGCCACTAGACATAGAAGGGGGAGACGGAGAGAAGACCTTAGGTGAAGCTGAGAAGACATTTATTTGTTGGCGCAAGCGCTTCATAATTATTTCTCAGCATAGGTTTGTGTGTGATTTTACTTCTTATATTATTTATTATGTATTGAAATTAAAAAAAAGTTTGCTCACAAAACTTGTAATTGTTTTCTTTGCAGGGACTCCTCCAACCTAAGTCCAGTTCTCTCCCCAGCGCATCATAGTGCTGCGGGTGGTGACAATGCTGGATCTCCTCCAACACCAGCGGTGGCCACACCGACCCCGCCACCGCCTCCACCACGGTCTCCACCTCCTCCACCGAGGTCTCCAACTCCTCCACCGAGGTCTCCACTCCTCCACCGCGTTCTCCAACGCCAAAAAGATCGGCCCCACCACCTCCACCGCCTGCACCGCCCTCTCCAAAGAGTGCACGGTCGGTCCCCTCGCATCCAAAGCGAGGTAGTAAGAAGCGGTCCGCCCAAGAAGGACCGAAGTCATCGGTCCCACCTCCAAAGAAGGCTGCCTCAGCAAAGAGAGCTAAGACGCCAGAAAAATTACCTTACGAAAAGAGTGAAGAGGAGGTAATTGCTACATCCAAAGCTGAGGTCCAACAATTTTTTGATAAAATAAAGGAGGATAGGAAAAAACGGCTTAACCCAGAAAAGCCATACTTTTATGTGAAGCCATCGGAACTGAGGCAGAATGTGGCGGACCATCAAAAGAAGCAACGCGAAGCTCAGAAAAAGCCAGCACTTTCGGACTATGAGCGGTCTCTGGTCAAGTCTTCACAGCCTACTAAGAAGAGAGTAGGAAAGGGGGTCCCACAGCTCGGAGAAGTATCAAAACCGGTGCCCCCTTTGATTGTGCCAAATCAATACGGCTCAAATGAAGACTTGATGCCAAAGAAATCATTAGCGTTGTCTGAGCTAGACTCGCTTGAGCGTTACTTTGGACAGAGTGGTTTAAATGTGGAAGAAATTGCCGCCATTCTTGGATGCCAAACATTTGAAAAAGCCGAGGTAGTTGATCAATGGAGGGCAATGAACCGGGCAGGAGTCTATTCGACCCGAAGCGTTTACACGAGCTCGGCACACAAATGTTTGCAATAAACAAATGGTGCATTGAGGCGTCTAAAAGGGGAGATAATTGGACATCACTACTTCCGTGGAGATGACCTCATATACGTGCAGTTCGAAGAATTGCACCAATTATGCCACCTCGACGCTCTTGACAAATCTCTTGTCAGCTGCTTTTGTCTGTAAGTATTTTTTTCTTTTTATTATACTTCTAACTTCTTCAATTACATGTATATAATCCTTACACACTTAGGATTTTTATGTATATATGCAGGCACCAAATGAGAGAGCTCAGAATGAAAAATGACAATAGTATTGGGTTCGTTGACCCTTATATTGTTTTCAAGGCTCCGCAGGTAGTGTGGACAGCAGATCATGAGACAAAAGTCTGCACCAATCTTATGAGGTTCTTTGTGAACCAAAAAGAAAAACAAAAAATACTCTTTCCCTTCAACTTCGAGTGAGTTATATAGTTATTAAGTGCATGCATATTTTATTTTACATTATAGGACTAACTATATATATGTGTGTAAACAGCTTTCACTGGATACTCATGGTCATTGAAATTCCCAAGAACCGGTTGATAATCTTTGACTCCATGAGAAAACCACAAGAAAATTATCAACAAATGGTAAACATTATTCAAAGGTACGTAATGTCGATCTCAGCTACAAAAATATCATAATATGACTCTGTAATTATTAGTTCACGATCCACAATGGCTGTGTATAGGGTTTGGGAAAGATTCATTGACCGTGAACATCTCAGTGGATGTAAAGCGTAGCTTAACATAATACATCCACAAGTAAGTTCTACTAGCTAACAAACTTTCGCTAACTTTTAGCCTTCTTATTGTCATGGTCGTGAATATTTTTATATATATATCGTACAGTGGTGTTTAAGACAAGAAGGGGTGAAAATCTATGTGCATATTACGTGTGCAAATTCATGATGGCACAAGTCAATCAAACACCCACAGAGACGCTCAAAGTACGTTACATGTCTCTTTTTATTATCTCCTGAATTATATTGAATAACTTAGATAACTAATACCTTTTTTATTTATTTCAAATTAAAGACAGAATGGCTGAGGGAAAAGTTCCTACAACAATACCAAATCAAAGCTATCCAAGAGACGATAGCAGGATTTCTCTGCGACCAAGTGATCAATCCAAACGGCGAGTTTCACTTCAACGGCAACGAAACTCTTATTCCAAACAACGATGATCATTTGTATCGTTTGTAGACATTGGGAGAAAAAAACTCTATGTATATATGTGTTACGAATTTTGTACATATAAAACTATATATATATAAAGCTTTTTACATATCTATTTAATTTTTGATGTGCTTTATTCATTTTATTATAGGCAAAGCTTAATTATTAAGCTAAGCCTATAATCTTCATTTATATATGCTTAATATGCGTGTAATATAAATATATTATTGTATCAGAAAAACATGTATTGAAAAACCTATTATTATATATTATATATAAACAATAAACAGAACCGAAGAAGTGAACCAAAAAAAAAGAAAAAAAAACCTTTTAACACCGGTTGGTAATACCAACCGGTGTTAAAGGGTCCTGCAACGTGGCAGCCCTATTACCAACCGGTGTTAAAGGGGGGGGGGCTTTAGCCCCGGTTGCCCGAACCGGGACTAAAGGGTGGGCCTTTAGTCCCGGAAGGGCAGCACCGGCTCGGTAACCGGGGCAACAGGCCCTTCCCGACCGGTGCTAATGCCCGAACGTGTGGCAGTGAGGGTAAGGGATTAAAGGAGAGAACTAATGCTGCACTTCATTGCATGTGAAGAAAGAGGAAGGCCAGCATTAAATAGAAAGGAGAGAGGGAGGACACGGCATAGAAGAGAGGGCTGCTGTTTCTGCATGGATCCATGCAAAAATAGAGGAGTGAGAAGGATGAAGTCTGCTCCTTACTCCTGTGATTTATGTAGAGAATTAAGATGGAATAATAAACATTTGGGGGATGTTGGTTTTGCATGTTAAAGTAGTGGCATGTGAGCAGGAGGATGTAGCCACCAGCCATGGGAGGAGCTACTCTTTGCAATGCATTTCAATAGAGAATTAAGAAGGGAATTTAGAGTGTGGAATTATAATTATTGATGTTTTGTGAAAATAATGGTTGGTGGTTTTTGCATGAGAGGAAAAGAATCACATCTCCACATGAAATAGAATATGAGGAGATATGGCTGGTTGGTTTACTGCATGCATGCAATGGAATAGCAAGAGAGAAATTAATAGAGTAGAGGAGCACTCTTATCAGAGGTGTGCTTGTCTAGTAAAATACAAGAAGAAGAATTGTTGGAGCAATAAAAGAACGAGCAGGTAATCCTAATAGGTCATGCTCTTTAATTGAGTAATTGCACAAAATAGAAGGGAGATTAAGGATGGATGGTTAATGGAAGATGAGCCTAGGAAATTATAGGCATGAGCATTATGTGTGGATGTATTTTTGTATGAAGGGAGGGAGGAGGGGCTGCATCATTTCCATGTGAAAGAGAGCTGGAGAGACTAGATTGTGCTCGTCCCATGATTCAGGGAAAATTTTGATGTGTGGACCGACCACTGATCCATTAGCAAAAAGAGAGAAGTTTGGGTTGTCATGATAGGCTAAAATCATGGCTTCAACTCAACTTGAGAACTGTTTATGTGAATAGATGAGAGAGGACAAAAGATTGGCATGAAGAATTTATTGTCATCAAATTGATTGAGAGCTCAAGAAAGAAAAGAAACGAGAGACTGAGAGGATGGGTTAGGCTAGTATTTTGTGGGATATCGGTAAAAGACTTTTTGTATTTTGGGGAGATGAAGTTGGGATCAACCCTAGGCGTATTTGAAAACATTTAAATTTATTTTCCACACATAAACACAATGCAAAGGCATGAATGCAACAAACCACTAAGTTGTATTGGAAATTTTTTAAAAACTCACATTTTTCCACTATCTAAAATGTTGACAACATAACTAGAGTTGGAACATTTTATAAAATAATATTTTTTTTGGCTTTGTTTTTAGTGTTTTCTAAGTCACATTCCAAAGTAGGAAATTTGAGGTGTGACATACAAGCACTTTAGTGCAAGATAATACAATCCTCCCACCCCTGCTGGACGTAGGGCCTTCTTTGCCTAAACCAGGATAAATTATTTGTGTTCTTGCATCACCATGTGGAAGAGGGAGCACACATACAAATTCACTCGTTGGTGTTGGCCCCGGGGTCAAAAACGTCGACAAATTCGTTAACAAGATGTCAGTACATTGGGTTCAATTGGTTTGGGATCACTATTAAACTAGAAACAAGCTACCCTTATCATGTAGAACCATTAGAGGTTCAATTTGGTAGAAAGATAATTTAAAACTACTTGATTCTTATAATAGTGTGAATTTGCAGAATGGCTCTACCTGTTTTCTATGATTTGATCTTTGGGACAATAGAGTATTACCCTGACCTTTTTCCTATGTCAAAACCTAGCATATTTCTTTAAGTGTGGTAGCCTCCACTGAACCCTAGAATCTCTTTCACTTACCATTATCCAATGAAGCTTAGTAGTTATCCAATACCTTCCAAAATCTTCAGCTCAATTAGTCCAATGATGTTTGGTCCTATGTACAAGGTTCTTCTTTCAATTCTCACTACAAGGAACTTGGTCTAATACCACGACGGTCCATTGCAACACCACACATTTGTTTGCCATTGGGGGTCATATTGCAACTGTTTTAGATTGTCGTTGTAATTGAGCCTTCTATTGCAACTTGTTTAGGTTCTTGTTGCATTTGGTAAGCCTAGTTGCAATGGAGGTTTGTGGTTGCATTAGTGTTGACTTGTGTTGCAATTACTGGACATTCTTGCAACTACCCGTGGTGTGGTTGCCTTTGTGGTGCATTATTGTCATGACTATTTGGGTTGCAACAATATTTTAAATTTGTTGCAAATGCTAAATGGCTATTACAATGATGAATCCATGATGGTTGCTATGGCGTCATACTATTACAACGATGTTTTGGGGAAGCAAAAGTACTTTGGAGTGTTTCCATTTGTGCCCACTAGTAGCAACGATGATCCTATGGATGAAATATCCAGTTGCTATTGCCATGGTTACATATATGTCGTGAAACACTAAAGTACATGGTGGGCTTTGATTGGTGTTTAGGCTGGGGCCCAATAGGAACATAATCATCTTCCTTGGGACAAACGATGACCTCTTGATCGTGCGCGGCACCCTAGCAGCAGACGCACGCGACAAGCGATGGCCGGTGGTGGGGTTTGCCCATCTTCCATAGGGTCAACGAGGTGTGTGCCCTGGATTGCTCATCCACCTTGATCATAAGTTCATAACGTTACAAGTGGGTCTCCTCTATAGGATTGCAAATATATGATCATAAGTTGTATTTTAATTGTGATTGGTGCAATATGATTATGCATGCAGAATAATGTCACATGAAGATAGGAGTTAGATGCGCTTACCTCGAACGTCGCCAGTGTGGATGCAGAAATTACTAGAATTTTTGAAAACACAATTGGTGATAGAGGTGGTAGTGCTAAGTGTCCATGTCTGAGATGTGTTTGCGTGACGTACAGACTATGGTCTAAGGTTCAGATTCCTTTGCTTTCTAGAGGGTTTGTTGAAAACTTCATTAGAGAAGGTGAAGGTTGAGATTTTGGATTACACGATGAAGTCTGGGAAGGTTCAGATTTGGGATTACACAATGAAGTCGGGGATGGTTCAGATGCAAGTCCAGAAGCTGGTGAAGTACAAGTACAACATGACACACCACCAGGTCATACAGAAGAAGTCAACGAAGATGCCCCAGCACCTAGTGAAGACGAGGGGCATGGTGCCACTGGTCTAGTTAGATCCCTAATCAGAGGCACCATGCATGGAGAGATTAGAGATGATGACAATGAACCTCCAAATGAGCACGCTAAGATCTTTTGGAAACTACTACAGGAGGCAGAGAAGGAATTGTATCACGGGTGCCCAAATGCTAGTAAGGTCTCTTTTATTGTGGAGCCTTTTTAGGTTTAGTGCCTGTATGGTATTACTTATTGTGCATTGGAGGGGGTACTCTATCTGTTCTCAAAGTTTGTCCCTAAAGGCCATTATGTTCCAGATACAATGGAGAAAGTATAAAGGGTGGTTCAAGATCTAGGCTTAGACTATGAAATGATAGATGCATGTTATAACAATTGTGTGCTATTCTAGAAGGAGCACACTAAACTGGATAAATGTCCCATCTGTAGAGAGTCTAGGTGGAAAACACCCGACGACGGTGCATGTAGGGGCGAGACAGATAGTGGTGCTGATACAACAGTTAAAAAGCGTGTCGCAAGGAAAATATTAAGGTACTATACTCTTACTCCTCGGCTTCAAAGATTATATATGACAGAGATTATGTCATCAGAATGCGATGGCATAAGGAACAATTGGTGGATGATGGTATTTTGTGTCACCCTACTGACTCAAAGGCATGGATGCACGTGGATGGCAAGTACCATTGGTTTGCAAAAGAAGGTCGTAATATTAGGTTGGGTCTTGCTTCTGAGGTCTTCAACCCCTTTAGTATGCAAAATGTTACATAGAACACATGACCTGTTGTCCTAATCCCTTACAATTTGCCTCATTTTTTTTTGAGAAACAACCTTATTAGATAATGTCGATGGTTATACCTGGTCCAAAATCTCTCGGTATGAATATTGATGTATATCTGAGGCCCCTCATTGCTGAGCTTAAGGATCTTTGGGTAAAAGGTGTTCTTACTTGGGATGATAAGGTTTTACCCTACATGCTATTCTGCTTTGGAGAATTAATGACTTTCTTGCATATGCAATGCTTTCTAGATGGAGCAAAAAAGGCAAATTTGCATGTCCATACTACCACAAGGATACAGAATATTTGTGGTTGAAACATGGTAGCAAGCTCTGCTACATGGGACATCATCGTTTTTTCCCATGGACCATCCATGGCACAAGATCAACTTCAACAATGAGGTGGAAAGCAGGGAAGCTCTAGTTCCACTATCTGGTGAGCAAGTATTGGAGCATTTTGCAACTTTTGATCAGTTGAGATTTGGAAAGGAGGCAGGGAAAAAGAGGAGGCGTGATGAAGATAACAGATGGCACAATTGGAGGAAGAAGAGTATTTTTTTTAGGTCCCTTATTGGTCTGCTTTGCTCATATGACATAATTTGGATATCATGCACATTCAGAAAAACATTTGTGAGTGCATATTGGGTACTTTGCTAGAAATTGAAGGTATGTGTAAGGACAGCGAGAATGCCCGACTTGACATGGAACAACTAGGGATAAGGCAAGATCAGTATCCTGTGATTAAAAATTGCAAGTATACTTTGTCGGCAGCCTTGTATTTTTTTAAATAAGGAGGACATGAAAAATTTATGCCAATTTCTACATGGAGCAAAGATGCCTGATGGTTGTAGCTCCAACATAAGGAGATGTGTTGATGTAAATGGATGTAAGGTATCTGGACCCAAAACTCATGACTACCATATAATTCAACAAAAACTCCTACCCTTAGTCATCAGAAAGATTTTGCCGGAGGCTGTTGTCATGCCATTGATTCAACATAGTAGGTTCTTCAGTGCTCTTTGTTCAAAGGAGCTGGTGGAGGAAGTTGTCGACAAACTTAGCAATTCAATTGCAGATACTCTTTGCCAGCTTGAGATGGTATTCCCACCTGCGTTTTTTGATATCATGGTGCATTTGCCAGTTCATCTAGCATAAGAGGCTAAACTTGGAGGGCCCGTGTGTTATAGATGGATGTATCCTATTTAGAGGTATCTAGATACTCTTAAAGGCTATGTGAGGAACAAGGGCCACCTAGAAGGTTCTATAGCCGAGGGATACATAAGTGAGGAGTGTCTTACATTTTGTTCTAGGTTCTTCAACATTGACACCAAGCTCAATCGTGTTGATCGACATGCAAGCACAGCTGTGACTGAGCCACCAGCTGGTCTAAGCATTTTTAATGAAATAGATTATAAGAGGAGAGGTCAGAACTTGCATGTATTTGACGGATATGAGATTCAGAAGATGAAACAATATATACTTAGTAACTACGATGAAGTCAACTATTTGGTCGAGTAAGTTGCAATATATTATATTTTATAATATATTTATTATTTTTTATGTGTTGAATGAAGTAATTGGTTATTTCATTGCAGGCAGCATAAGGAAGAACTCAAGAATACTAGTACAAGGAATGTTAACAAACGACACGAGGAACACTTTGTAAGGTGGTTTGACGACAAAGTTAGTACTATATTTTTGGTATCTTTGAATTCCATATGTGATGGTCTTTGAATGCCCTTGCTACAGGGTTGGACCATCGAGGTTGTGTGTTTAGTAGATGCTACATCAATAATTGGCTTTTTCAAAAAACTTCCATTGAGAGAAGCTTTGTGAGACAGAACAATGGTGTTCTTGTGAGGGGTAATGATACTACAGGCAACATGACATGGTATGGACTGATTAGAAGAATGATCTCACTCGAATTCCCTACACACAAAGAAGTTATATTGTTCTAGTGTGATTGGTATGATATGCCTACTACTAGCACTAGTAGAAGTAGAGGATACAATAGGGATGAATATGGTATTGTCGACATCAAGACTTCTATGTACCGATATTCAGATGAACCTTACATCCTGGTGAAAGGGGCTGAACCAGTCTTTTATGTCAACCTCGTGAAAAAGCTAGGATGGTCCAGTGTTGTTGCGATGAGACCAAGAAATTTGTTTGCTATGCCAGATGAAGAAAATTAGGGTGACCTTGATGTCGGTGCACTTGATATGGGAATTGAACATATGAATTCAGTAGGCCCAACTCAGGAATTGTCAAATTGGACTAGATTAGACATGGAAGGCACAACTGGTGATGCCTCGGTTATTAATCAGGTGCGTGGAAGAAACCAAGGAAGATTTATTTCTGTGTTCAAATACCATTTTTTGTTAATTAATTTGTGATGTTGTAATCAGGCTCGTGCCGAAGCAGTTCCTGAACCAGATGATGCGATATGGCTTGATGAGGACGAAGACGACCAAGATGACACCTACATTAATGATGGCGTAGTTGCACCAATTGTGGTAGAAAGCGAGGAAGATGATTTCTTTGTTTAAGTAATAGAACACAGGTGTAAATGAGCATTAATTTGTCATCTTGGACTACCAATAATGTGCATGATCTCAAAACACACCGTGTCATTAACAAAAATTCCAAGCAATAAAGAGTGACATGAGTCATGCACATACAATCATCAGACCTCAAGTACTAGCTCACATTGTCATATAATCTATTGGAGCTTATGTAAATCCCATCAAAACACACACATGCATGCTCACATTATACTAATACTCTTCTAGGTGCCCCAGCATCTGGAAGCCAGCCAGCAGCCCTCCTAGCAGCACTCATAGAAAGAATTAGAGACAATGTTTGAAATTTACAAAGGTACCTCCTTGTAGCAGCCCTCTGGCCTGGCAGCAGTCATTAAAACACACACATGAAAATTCAAGCCCTCCTGGCAGCAATCATTAAAATTTACATATTTACACAGGTACCAGGTCTGGATCCATCATACTCATAATCAGAAATGCTTGGAGACACACAAAAGCCACAAAATATATAGCACGATATATATAATTAGCACACACATATTTAAAAGGTACCAGGACTTAATTATATATTTACAAAGTACTAACATCTATATAGTTAATTAAAGTTTTTCTACCCAACAACACCACCACACTCCTACTAGTTAAGATTCTAAGTCTACTACTGCTACATACTAGATCAATCGGCTCCATCATTAGCCCAAATGTGTCCATACATATTGTAATCCCAAAGCAGCTTCATCCACATCTGCTCCATCTTATGATCAATCTTGGTATTCACCTTCTGCTTCATCTTGTCACATACTGTTACACTTTCTTCCCCGGTCTGCAGCTCCTTCATCTTCTCAAAGAAATCCTCCATGTCTCCTTGCACCTGGTACTTTGTAGCTTCAGTCCAGAAGCAGAAAGTAGCTTCTGGTTCTCCCGGCTCCTGTAATCGAGCATATTCAACAAACATTGATAAACAATTAGATATGACCATACAAAACTAACATTGATGATATGTTGAATTTTCAGCTTATCTAATGCAACAAACTTGTGATAAACATAAAGTAATTACGTCAAAACTAGACAAACAAACATATATGAAAACCCATTTCAATTTTTTTATTTTTTTAGATCAATGACCCGTAGGTTCTGCTGTTTTAGAAAGCAAAGGTACAACGTTAAACACTGGGGATACTAGCTTAACACTGCAGATACTAGCTTACATCAGTTTATAGCGCAAAACATCCCACTAGAAACAGCTCCTCTCAAAGCATCTATACCATCAATCTTCATTTCAATTAATTTGATTTTAACCTAATCAATTAAAGCATCAATCATATATAAAGTACAAAATGAAAGCATCAGGGTTGTAAACATATATATAAGGCAAAACTTTAATTAAACAAACAATGCATACAGGCCAAACATATGATCATTAATGCATAAATAATTAACAACACTAATAATCACTACAATAATGTTAACAAAAACTAAATTCAGTAGGCCAAACATATGATCTATACATATCAACCCATAATAAACAATAAACTTCGCATTCCTAGTTCAATCCCAAAGCGAAAACCTAATAAACTATAGTAACTAACCAATAGAGTAGGCCATAATCTCAATTTGAACCCTAATAAACCTAATTAACAACACTAATTTTTAGAATCCCTACAAAAATAAACCCTAACCCCTTGGGATTGGGCGAGGTCGTGGTGGAGCATACCTTGTCCTTGTGGTTGTCGCCCTCGCCAATGAGGGTCTTCTCCTTGTCGGCTGCTGGGCGTGGGAAGATGAACGCCACCTCCATGGAATCAGCATAGGACTCTATGGGGCCGCCACCCAAGGAAGAGTTGGTGTGGCACCTCGGCTTCTTGACCACCTCCTCCACATCATGAGGGCACCTCCTCTAGCTAGTGCAGCCCTCACTGCCATCACCACAGGTTCCATGCTCCATCTCCAGGCCTTGCCGCCGCGCAATCTGCCTTGCAAACCACCCTTGCCTTGCTGACTGTGGAAGAAGAAGAGACGAGAAAGCTGTCAAGGGTGAAACTGCACCGAGTAGGTCACCGTGCTTAATATGGGCTGACTAATTACGAAAATAACCCTCACCGATGCACATTAAGAAATACTCCCGCCATCTCATCATACTTTAACCGATGCATAGTTGAGTGGACTTTATGGACATAGGTCAGTAGAGTTTTTGAGTTGAGTTCAGTTTATTTCTCAGAATAATAGTTGAGATTATCTGACATCACAGAATTATATGAGTTGAGATTATTGTACATCACAGTTTTCTAAGCACTTCTCTGCATATATCACAGATTTGCCATCATTTCATATATAAGATCACTTGGAAACAAACCAAAACATCACAGGCATCACTGCATATATAAAATCACTGCATATATAAGATCACTGCATATATATAAGCATTACTGCTATTAGGTTCTTACATACATCCCCAGGTGAGACTTAAGTTCATACATCCAACTTTCTACAAGCATCACTGTATCAGGCTTAGCCCGTCCTAATTTCTACAAGCATCACTGTAGGATGGGTGGTTGCTGGCTTCAATCAAAGTGAAATCTATGGAAGTACATGCGTTTCAGGAGGACACAAAGATTCTCTGCCTTTCTCCTGATCTGTTAATTCACAGATGGGAAAGTTAGCATATATATAATTGAAATTTAAGAAACTTATTAAGTTAGGGTAGGCATATATCACCTCCTTGATTGACCATTGTTCTGTCTCCTCATCACTTTCATGGCTAAGTGTGCAATGCAATGATACTTTGTCACTTATTACAAAGACGTGTGGATGATCAGGAGCCTTCATTAACAAAATCAGCATCAGTAATGAAATAATATTCATGATTGCAAGTGATAAATTAACATCAACAAATCAATACAGACTTGGATTCCACTTCACACTATATATAGTCAGTAATGAAATATTTTAACATTAATGATTGTAAGTGCTAAATTAACATCAACAATTGAAAGTAGACTTGGATTCCACTGCAGACTATATAGTCAGTAATGATTGCAAGTGCTAAATTAAGATCAACTCCTAAACCACTTGGCCTAAAATCATGAAATTTTAGGACAAGCAAGATAAGGAAATTATCAACAACTTTTATATGGAACAAATCTCCAGAAACAACATTAATCTATCTCAAAAACCACATAATATTAATCAAGGATCCAAATAACATTAATCTATCTCCCAAATGCTTTAGAATAGTATTAGAGCAATCAAATAAAAAATCCAATCTCAATATGCCTCAAACAGTAGCACACAGAAAACCCCAACCCCAATAAGTTTTGAACTCTAACATGGTTCAGTGGAAGCAGAGGATGGGTGCGGTATGGCGCACTGGCTTCGAGTTCGGGCGCCTCTTCTGCCTCAATGCGAGTGCGTGTCACCGTCGTCGACCTCCTCCTCGATCGCACGGTCCTGGTCCCAGCAGCGGCGACAAACCTTCCTCTACTGTCGCGCTTCTGCTTAGCCGAGGGGTGCTCTTTAGGTGGCGCATCAATGGCGGCAGCAGCAGCAGCAGGAGGGGAGGCTAGGAAGCCGAGGGCATAGGTGCAGGAGCGGGTTGCACAGACCATGGTCGCATTGGAGGAAGGCGAGGCGCCGGGGTGAAGGGAGGAGATGTGGGGGTGGAAGACTACGCCGACCCTTCACTCATGCATGTAAAGGGAGACACATTTACTGATCTTTCACAAAATTGTGGGCCCCAGCATCATTGGACCCAGGCGTCATTGAAGCTTCATAGAGCTAATTAGGTATGTCATGTTAACGGCAAGAACATGGGGGCAAACTGCATGCAGAATTGCAGAGTTGATCATTCTGGGAAATGTGTACTAGCACTTGTCACTATGTGAGAGATGTTCATCCTTCTGGGAAATGTGTACTACCACTTCCGAATCATTTGAATCTTTTTTGGATGATCATGAAGGTGTCCCGTGATGTTATGTGCATCTGTGCCCTTTTTAGAACTAGTTTTCCTATTAAAGTAATTTTTTTGATTTAATCAAGAATAAATGGGAAAAACCATAAGGTAACTAAAAAAACTAAAAACTTACATGGATATCTCATTTAGGTGTATAGTGTTGAGAAAAAAAGTTTCAACTAATTTTGAGAAAGTTGTGATGCATATGGTTACAAAAGACACACATCTCTTACACATGACCTTGTGACTAAGTGAGAGATGCTCATCCGCTTTGGGGATGTGTAGTACAACTTTCACCAAATTGTTTGAAATTTTTTTATGATGTTTATGTAGGTGTATCATGATGGTGTATGCATCTGTGCAATTTTCAGACCAAGTTTGCCTATTACGGTAATTATTTGTTGATTTTCTCAAGGATAAATGTTAAAATATCATAAGCTACCTAGACAAATTTGAAAACTTGTGTGGACTCCTCATTTAGGTGTATAGTGTTGAGAAAAAAGTCTCAACTGATTCTAATAAAGTTATGATGTATATGCTTACAAAGACACATATCTCTTACACGTGACCTTGTGACTAAGTAAGAGATGCTCATCCGTTTGGGGATCTATAGTACAACTTTCACAAAATCGTTTGAAATTTTTTTGATATGTTTATGTAGGTGTATGATGATGGTGTCTGCATCTGTGCAATTTTCAGACCAAGTTTACCTATTACTATAATTATTTGTTTATTTTCTCAAGGATAAATGTTAAAATATCCTAAGTTACCTAGAAAAATCTAAAAACTTTCATGGACACCTCATTTAGGTGTATAGTGTTGAGAAAAAAGTTTCAACTAATTCTGAGAAAGTTGTGATGCATATGCTTACAAAGACACACATCTCTCACACATGAACTTGTGACTAAGAGATGCTCATCCGTTTGGGGGATGTGTAGTACAACATTCACCAAATTGTTTGATTTTTTTTGCGATGTTTATGTAGATGTATCATGATGTTATGTGCATCTGTGCAATTTTCACACCAAGTTTACCTATTACTATAATTATTTATTGATTCTCTCTAGGATAAATGTTAAAATATCCTAAGCTACCTAGAAAAATCTAAAACCTTGCATGGACACCTCATTTAGGTGCATAGTGTTGAGAAAAAAGTTTCAACTAATTCTGAGAAAGTTTCAAAATTACCATGTACAACATACACGGGAGAGGTACGTAAAAGGGTTTTGGATTTTGGAAATTAAGTAACAACCTGGCCCGCTGCCTTAGATTTTTGATGATCAAAACTTGCTCGGTGCCGCGCGCATGCAGTGTAGCGAAAACCTCATGCCAAATCCCCATCCACCTGCCATTTAAAGCATGACTGGTCCCATGTTCTCCTTTCAGTAGCGCTAAACAAATTGGGAGAGCGCTAGGGAGGCTACTCGCCGCCGCCAGGTGGTATTTAGGGTTTCAATGTAGAAAGAAGGGGAAGAAGATGGTGAGCCCTTCAGAGGGATGGGTCACACCGACGACGGGGACACCTGCTGCATCGGCATCAACTCCGGCAATTGCTGCGTCAGAGAGACCATCACCTGCGTTCAACGCGGCAACACCTTCGTTGGCGCCCGGAACTGGCACCACGTCCACGATGTCACGATCTAGGGCGACGATGTCGCTTTTTAGGCGGACACCTTCGTCGAGTACATCGACCCCTTCGCCCAGCAATGGAAGTGATGGCAGCCATGGAGTACAAGGCCAGTAGCGTTCTTTTCAGAATGGTGACAATAGGTATAGGTAGATTTCAAAGATATATTCAGGACCAGACCTCCTTTCTGCTAGATCAAGGAGAGGGGGGTGGGTTTCATGGTTGAACGTAACTGTTGGGTATAGATATTGTATGCACATGTATTGTACTAGCTTTTTCCATTAGAGAAAATTGCAAATCAAGTATTGAGGTAGAGATATTGTTTCATAATTTGTGCTTGTATGGTTCTCTCTAATTAATTTCTATGTGACAGCTCAGAAGAAACATGGACTATGTTTTTCACTTGCAAGGATGCATCGGGGGGGGGGCAAGAATTTGCTAGTTACACAATCACAAAGGATCAGCTGATGTTTGGCAACTTAATAACAATGAATTAGGTTTGGGGTATGCTTCTAGGGACTACCTGTATTAAAAAAGAGATGTGGTAATGCAGAAGGAACACTAAAAGAGATCCAATATGATGATGATGCAAATGCAATGGTAACATGTAATTTAGCGGAGAGGGAGATCACATTAGTCCTGTCTAGGGATCAAATAACAGAGAGAAATGTTCAAATAACACCCATAAAATTGCCTAGAATTTCATCAATTACTAAAGATGACACAGACGATGGGTGTTGATCACAAGTGGTGGCTTAGGGAAATGCATGAAGAGGGAAATTGCTTGGGTAAGAGATATATATATGCTTCTGTCGTATTTTCAAAAGGTTATTTTCATATAATATTGCATTGAGAACTCATCACTAATATCAGCAGTCTTTTTACAGATTTCAAAGATATATCCAGGAATGACACAGTCTGTTGTTACAAAGAATGGTTAATTGTGGAAGGAGAATCTGATGATATTAGTAATATAATATCTTTTCCCAAATTATAATATATCTTTTCTTCACAAACCATTTATAGATTACACATGTGACCTATATATACTATTTCTAGATGCATTTGACAGCCCTAGGATTCAAACGGATGTAATAATGTCAAGTCAAACTTGCAATCCAGTAGAACCTCAAAATCAACCATCACATGCCAGGCGTGGAACAACACTAGGAAATAGTAAGGAATGCTTGACTTTCATTTTGATGTTCAGATCCATTGTCCCTATGTAAACAATATTATTTGATGTCTTGCATTATACATGGTTTGTTGGACAAGGTTCTGAAAAGAGGAAGACACAAGGTGCGATGAAAGGATTGGCAGCAAGCAACAAGAGATCCAAGTCTGGTTGTCAAAAACTTAAAATCGAGTTCTCTAGACTTGGAGGAGCTGCAAGTGAGAACGCACGGACATTTACTGATGAAATTGTGTTGTTTACAAGGAAACACACACCACTTATCGGAGTGAGAACATGGAGAGATATCCATGTCGATGTGAAAAAAACTAGCATCTGAAATCCTGGTAAGCTTCAGAATTGTTTTGGTAGCATACACATTTTTGTAACCAAATTATTTATTGTTTGACAAAGTATGTGATTATGTTCATTAGAATAAGTGGGACATTGAGGACACCATGGACAACAAGAAAAAGATATGGACCATTGCAAATGAGTGATACAAGGGATGGCGCTCCACAATCAGTGCTACGTACAGGGCATACGACACCTCTGAGGAGAGGATGAGACACAAGCCTGAGATTTGGACATTGTGGAATCGCACTATCTGGTCATGTATTATGGGAGCGAACAATTCCAAGTTTGAGGCATTTTTTTAATATTGTGGCCAACTGCACTTGCTGAATGAAGTACTCATATGTTTCAAGTATGCATTATTATTTTTTAAAATTTACTCCTTGTGTAGAGGGTTAGTAGCAAGAATTCTAATAATCGGATGAATCGAAAGATAAACCATGTGACAAGATCAAAGGCTTTTTCTCAGTTAAGCTATGAGAAGGTAATAACTTGATAACCACGTGTATATGCTTCCTTGCATGATGAAATGTCGCTAATTTTTTATATTCTTAAAACTTTAGAGGGACCCTATAACTGGTGATGTGCCAAATGACTTGGACCTTTTTATGATGACACACTGCAAGAATGGATAATGGGCAACCCAAGAATCTAACAATGTCTATGTGAGTACATTACAATTGTTCAAACCATACTAAGTGATCTACAGTGAAGGCCTACAATTACATTTTTAGTTAACTACTTTTGTTTATGTATCCTTGTTAGGAATATGCTAGCACCAAACTTTCTGAGAAGGAAGCAAGTCGAGGTGCCATCCCAACTGTGGAGGAAAACCATATTTTCCAGCCAACCTACAAGGAAGCAACACAATGCAAATCAACCAAGATCCATGCTAATGGATACATGGCAAAGTACCCAACTAGAAGGCAGCTTCTTTCTGAGGATTACCAGCACTGTATCAGTCATGACGTTAAACCAGCTGCTACAAAGAATGGAAGCCCAGGACGCTGAAAGGGAAGCTAAAAGGGAAGAGCATATGCGTGAGATGGAAGAATTGAGAAAGGCGAGGCCAGCCAATAGAGAAGTGCTTAGGCAAGAGTTCATGGCTACAAACCCAGCAGCTCCTGGACAAATTTCAGTACAACAGGTATAGTCCATTTACTTCATTGTACTTCCATTAGTAGATGACATCGTGCAACATGTTCTCAGGGCTCTGACTTTTTATAATCTATTTTTTATTTCTTTCTGAAATAGAGAAGATATATGTGCAGATCATGTGCTTTCATATTTTTCAGTTGTTAGTTAATGTGATTATCTGTCTTAGTTGTATACGTATCCACTTGTTTTGTATTTCCATTGCTTTCCGTGATCAAATGAAATCATGTGCTCAAGTTGCCTATAGACCATGTATATTTGACAAACTCATATGCTCTAATGATTGTTTGACCAAACATGAAATGCAGTCTGTAACTCGGCAACATATTGGAGAAATGTTGATGCAGCAGGCCTTAGAGACAATGTTGTTGCAGCAAGCCTTGGAGACAATGTTGTTCCAGCATGCCCTGGTCAAGGGAATGAAACTAGACAAAGTGAAGACTTGGTTAATCAGCAGGTACTTTGATAATGAAGGTTTACATAATGTTGCCATGCCATATATATTCAATATGATGGGGTCTAATTTTGCCTCTAACTATTGATTTGCAGGTTAACGGAGATAGCAGCCCAATGGAAAAAGAACTCACACCTACAATCACGCCACAAACAGAGCTCACACCTACAGGACATAATAGTACTAGTCGTTCTTTCAATAAGAAACATTTAGGAGGGAATGGGCCAGTGAATTTTACTACTTCAAAAGCACTGAGGGAAACTGCAGCTATGAAACGGCTTAGACATAAGACTCAACAAGACGACAATTCATAGACGATTTTCTTAGGTCCACTATGTGTAAATATTACTATTTCAGACTACCTGATGTATGCCATTGTTATTATTATTTTTTAGGACCCAAATGGAATTTGAGTAGGGTGCAAGAGAGATGGGATGATGGAAGTCAAACTACACATCTTAGATTGTTTTAGTTTCAACTGCTCAAAAGCACCTTTTCTTAGGTCCACTATGTGTAAATATTACTATGCTTCATGAGTTTATGGATGATTTGTATGAAAAAAATTATATTTTTGTTTAATGGATGTCTACTTCATTCATCATATATTGTTGGCGTGGAATTGTTGTTTGAAGCTACCAGATGTAGCGATGCAATAACAAGGTTCGAATTAATTATTCAGCGTTGCCATTTGTGTATCAACAACAAACAATTCATGTTATTTAAACGTCAAGTGTTGCAATAGAGCCTTCACCTATAACAACACACCTATACTTGTTGCAAAAAAACAAGTAATTATAGCAACAAAACTAACTTTCATCGTGGCAATACAGGACCCAACTATAACAACCGCAATTGTATTGGTAGCAATAGGTACGGAGCTTCCTGCAACCACAGCATGCCCACACAAGGTGTGGCAACAGTAATGCAGAGTGTGATAATAGTGGGGAAGACTGTAGCAACCAAATATGAGTCATTGCAATCAAGGGTCCATGCTGTGGCAACCATTTAGATGTGGTGGCAATACATATACTTTTTTTTTGCAATGTTACTTGACCATTGCAAGAAGGTTTGTAGCAACGACCACTGACGTTGCAAGTGGAGCTATTGCTACTCTTTGAATATGTGGTAATACATATATCTGGCAACGTCGGACGTGTTGCAATAGATCAATTTGCAACACTTAGGGTAGTTGTGTTTGCTCTAAATTGCAACAATACATGACGTTGTAATAACCCAAGCTTGTGTTGCAAAAGAGGAATGGCTCTTACAACGCACCAAACAAAGTGTTGCGCAAGGCTATTGCTACGGAAGTAGTGGCAACGCCTCACAACCAAAAAAAAAAGGGTTGCGATAGTGTCTTTTGCAACACTTTAGGGTCTATTGCAATGCTTTTCCACCGTTGTATCAGGGTTAATTCCTTGTAGTGTTCTTCAAGGCAGGATTATAAGCAGTTAATTGACCACCAGCAGGTTCATAGATCTTTCAGATGGTTGTGGACATCGGCCTGTCAAAATAAAATGAAATTCTTATTCTAGCTGGTCTTAAAAGTTAGACTCAGTACAGTAGCTCTATTAAAACGGAAGGGCATGCGGCTTGATGAATACAATTGTGTCTTTTGCACTATGCACATTCCAGAAGATTTGTTTCATATGCTCTTTCATTGCCCTTATGCCTTATGCTACCAAATTCGGATGACATTTCACTCATTTTAGAAAGCATCAGGGATCAGATAAGGGCAACTTTCTTCATGGAGATTATTGTCACAATGTGTTGTGCTATTTGGATGATGAAAAAAATGACATCATTTTAAGAAATCTCGCACACTCAGTTCAGAGATGCAAAAGTGTTTTCATAAACGAGTTTGCTCTAGTTATTCTAAGAGAAACGACATGATTACATCCCCATATTGATCAATGGCTAGAACACTTTGTGTAATTCTTGCTATTTGCTTTCATACCTTTTATGTATCTTGAGCTTACACTTGTAATGATTTGTACATATAATTAATAAAATTCCAGTAGGGGCTTCACCTCTCCTGGTTCATCAAAAAAAAGTGAGACCGAATGAAGCCATATTGCTTACTGTGAATGTGCTTGAGAATAACTGACT